>NW_020451249.1:1585992-1668904 GCF_003343035.1 Apteryx rowi
CGGAGCACCTCCAGGCTCCCAGAGGGTGAGCCGGGCCTGGCAAGGCCCCGCGTAGGGATGGAAATGAATCTCTGGCTGACAGCACCGGGCAAGGGACGGATTTCCACCCGGCCTCCTGCCACGGAGCCTTTCCAGCCGCCAAGTTTTGGGAACGTGGGTTTTTTGGGGCGGGTCTCACAAAGGCCTGAGGTTTCGGGAAGCTGCCAGGAGACTGTGGGCGCTGTGAGAGGACACCGGGTGATTGCACAGTAGTGATCCCTCCACGGTGGAGACAGAATAGCGATTATTTGGCTTTTTACACGTTTGTTTCATGCTGATGCTGAGCCCGGGTAGAACTATTGGAGAAACAGGGACTGTGAGAACATAACTGGTGTGTGCGCTGTAAATATTGCTCAGGTTTAAATACAGCTTTGCACTGAGTTTCCTTTCATCCCATTGCACTTCAAAATTGCTTTTGTGATTGTTTCTCACTTCCAGAGAAGTAGTACAATTATTATGTTTTCCGTAAACTCTAACAAAAGCCTGCGTTGCCTGGAGGCAAGGTGCTTTTCACCACTGTCCAACCCACTTCCTAATCCAAACCCTCGAGGATAACCAGTAAAGTTATAGCTCAATGCCAGCAGAGTTAACCCAAGTATTTAAGTACCTGCTGTGGAAATCGCAGGACAGTTCCTACGTTTTGAGCATCTGCCTACACTGCAACCTCAGATCTTGGAAACACAACCCCAAAGCATGAAGAGGGAGGGGAAGAGCTGGGAAAATATTTTGAGGTTGCAAACAATGTACATCCTGACCAAGAGTTTGTTTGTCTGGTAATCCTGAAAACATTGCGGTTACAACTGAAGCTGCAACGTGCGATTCTTTGTGCCCAGGAAGTGAACGGAAAGCTAAGGAGACACCAGGTCAAGTGAACGGGGCAATTTCTCAGTCGACATAAGTTGAAGGAGCCCTGCTGAATTCCCTGGTGCTACGCACAGGCCGAGAAGTCCCCCTGATGTTTCTTGGTCTTGAACCTCAAAAAGAAAACCATCGTGTGAAAACCTATCCCCTCCTGATGACTACAGCAGTTTGGTCACTGATTCCCCTGGGCCAGATCTCAAGGGGGTTTTTTTGAAGGGACTCTGAAATGAAAAAGGCTGCCTCTTTGTGAAACCCGCTCTTGAGGTCTTCAACGGGCGTTGGTTTACTGGAGGAGTAAGGAGTCTTTCACCACCTCCACACTGCCTGCCCCCGTTTGCATCAGCCTTCTCAGCACTGCATTGTTCATGGTATTTCCATAACTGAGCAGACAGAAATCTCCATCTCTGAGAGCTCCAATTGCATTCTCAAAATTTTACTTTCCATATTTCTCAGTACAGTTTCAGATGTTCAGGGTCATTTGGAGCTAGCCACCACATGGGGAACTGCATGGGGCAGAACAGTCCTAGTGTGAGTTCTCTGATCTCTTGAACTGCAGAATCTAGTTTCACATGGCTTATATGAAGAAAAAGGGAGAAGAAAGGACAAAGAAAACTTTGCACTCCACTTTGAAAATACAAAGCACAATATAAGCATGGATCAGGGCATGAACTTCTCACGGAGAAATATTCCCCTGCTCCACCATGATGTAAAAGTCCTGCTGTAGAGATGATGGTAGATATTCAAAGATGCATCTTCCTTGAATGGCTCTGGTGAAAGCCTTGACAGTGTAGATGAGTTTGAGGACTGTGGTGTGAGAGTACCAATGCCCCAAGACTTAAATTTACGACTCCAAAACTGACTTAAAAGGTAGGTAAGCTCTTTTCCCAGGCTTTCTGTCACCCTGCACAAGCCCAGGGCCACTCCACATTCCCACACAACAGTCACGGATGTATTCCTACACGTTCACACAAACATCCACCCAGCTGGCAGACAGATGTGCACTCGAAAACATGTCTGAGTTCAGACACACACACGTGCACACACACGCACACACACACACGTTCCCACGCACAGATGTCTTCACAGTATGATTTTTGTTTTGTTTCAAGTTTTGTTTCTGCTTTGTTTTGGGGTTTCGAACTGTGTGCTGATAAGGAACATAGCATAAGCTTGACTTTGCCAGTGCTTGCACATTTCATTCTACTGATCTGAAATGTCCTATGCTGTTATATCTGGCAGCCCATCTCCAGTTCTGACCTATACAAAGAGCACGTGGGTTTACTTTGTTGTTTTTTACGGTCTGGAATATGCTCATTCAACAGGATGGTAAATCCAGCTGTATCAGCAAAGTAAAGAATAACAGGCATGGAAGCTTCAGAAAAGGCTCGAAAGCTTTTTCCCATAGGTCTTCTTTGTGCTCAAACACTTGATTTATTTTTCCCATGTTAATGCATTCTGAAGCCAGTAGCAGGGAAGGAATTAATGAAACAGATTAAGCAGGAGGACATGCTGACAGCAGAGTAACTAAATCAATCAAAAATGCATTGCGATTCTAGGAAGAGATGATGTGTTAGACCACTGCAACACAGTCCGTCTATAGAGAAAGAGTAGAATAAAAGTAAGAGTAGAATAAGGAGAACAGCTTGATCCAGCAGTCTCAAGGCTCTAAGTAGTGTTTTTGCCCTCTGCCATGTCAGGAAAACAAGTTAGAGAAAATAATTTTTCCTGGGTGTGTGGTGTATACCTCAGGCAGGAGAGCTTCACGTGATAAGTCAGAAACCAGGTCCCTCGGTCTCCTCCAGGCTCAGGCCAATGCTTTCCTGCTCCGCACGTGCAAAACAGGGAGGAGAAAACCACAACCAGGCTGCACAGTTCTTAAGAAGGGCGAAAAGTGCCCCCCCAGTCTTCAGTGGCTGCATTTCATAGGCTCTCAGCCCCAAACACAAATACCGCCGAGAGTCTCGGCAATGTGCATAGCTAAGGCTCACTTGGAAAAAAATCCCTCGTACTGAAAAGACAGGAATTGATCCCGGCTGTGCTCACAGTCCAGCAGAGGCCCCTCTGCCCCTGCTGATGCCGGCAGCACCTGAATTCAGACCGAGGCGGCAGCCCCAGCGACAGCACTTTGCTCCGTTCAGGCTCGTTTATAACCGGGAGCTGATAGCATCTCATAGCCATTCAATTTGCTTCCTGTATTTTCTGTTTTGAAATTGGTGTTTTAATATCTTGAAAACAGAGGAAGCAGAGGAAGGCAGAGGCTTCCTTGGAGGGAAGTACAAAATATGGCTTTATTCAGCTAGAGATCCCAAGGGACATCAATCTAAATCCATCAAATTGTCACGCTTGAAGCTACAAATTCTCCATGAATCAGCGAAAGTGCTTTCTCTCCATTCCAGTGTAGTTTCATTGGTTTTTTTTGTGTGTGTCTTTGAAGTCTAATAAAACTGCAGATAAGAAATTAAAAAGCAAGAAGTATCAGGATAGTGGTTTAGAAATCCACATTTCTGATCATTATTGGTGATGCAGCAATTTTAAGCATTCTAGCTGAGGACATTCTACCACTCTGGTGTTATAGCACTAATTATTAGTACCATTGGCAGTAATAAGATGGCAGTTCCAGCTAACATACAGAAAACACTTGGAAGAAGAAATACAGGCATGGTGAAGTAAAGTCTCATCTGAATTCACCACTGATCTACAGTAAATGAGCAAGCATATCTCCACCACTGATCCAGAGCAACTGAGTAAGCATGTCTCTCCCCTCTCTCTTAGTTTTTAGACACAGGTGCTTCCATTTAAGCACTAAAATCAACATCTAATGCCTACAATAAGAAGTCTGGTTTTCACATCAAACTAAGTTCCTCATTACAACATTTACATACATGTGAATCTGCCCTGGCCTGGCTGTATTTAGTTCATTTTTAATGAATCTACTCACAGTGAAAGAGGCAGGACTGAGAGGTGTGGGTACCCATGTTCACCCGGTAGATACAAACCAGGAAACATTAATGTACATTTCCAGCTGCAATGCTTCACTCTTGGGTGTCACACCAGGCTGATTTGTGGAAGATAGTTCTGAAAACACGGTCATTTTTTGCAGGCACCAGTTCTAGTCTTGAAGCTAGACTAGAGAAGCTTTCTAAGGGTAGCAAAATATTCACGGCAGCAAAAGGGCTGATCAGCATTTTAAGGGTGGCTATGTACTGGCAGGATTATATACTTTCTGGATGTGTAAAACAGCTGAAACTGCCAACCAAGATGACAAGTGAATGCTGATTGCCTTGCATTGCCAAGGGATCCTGTTCACTGGGCAGGCACCTTCTCTCCTAGCGAGCAGCGGCGTAAGACCATGAAGTTATTTCCGCTGTTCACCCAGAACAGCTGCCATGTGAGAAAGGCCTGTTGCCACTGTTTACTGAAAGTGTCTTTCAAACTTACCACCGTGCTGATAAGCACCAGAATCCAGAAATTCTTTTTCAAATAAAGGCTTTACTAACTTACAGGAAGCATGCACGCATGCACATGTACATGAGTAAGCACAGGAGGACAGGACTTTTGGAAGAACTAATGTTTTAATGCTGTTCAAACAGCCAGCATACCCCCAGAGCTTCTTCTCATGCTCGAGAAATCAACCTCTGCAAGCTTCCTTGCAGAGCAGCTGAATTCTTCTGCGTGTGTCACTGCTTTATTTTGCCTGTCCTTTTTCAAACATCGTATCACACAGATTCCTACAGGGACAGGTCTTTGCCTCCGCTGTTTCATCAGACTAGCTTTGATGATGCTATTTCTAGTGCGTAGGGTGTCCTTGGTGTCACTGAGCCATGGCACTATTTACCAGCCCAGCCTTAAAGCTGCTCTTGATTAAAACACTCCAGCAACCACGCAGAGTCTCTGTCCATCTATTGTCACGTCTTCCTGTCACATCGTCCCCCACAAATCTGCTTGAGACAGTGTGCTGATTCCCAGAATGGCAATGAGAAAGCAGAAATGTTAGATGGCCTTCAAGTCTGTCCTGGGTTTCGTATTCCTCCTGCAAAAAGGGATAGGGCAACAAAATACAGTCGTGTCAGTCTCTAGAGAAAGCACTAAGATCTTCATTAATTAGGCTAGTGAGCCATTAATTAGGCTACCTAAGCTTCTTTAGAGATGCTTAATCTTCACTGTGTAAAGCAGTAAGGTTCACAATATCAGGGATGTAGTCTGGCTGATATCAAGTATAACTTTTTTTTCATATCAAATCATCAGGCTTGTTTTGCTCTATTCCCATTTTATTTATAAATGTGTTTAGATATTTTTCTACTCATTTTGGTTCAAAGATGACGCAGAGATACTCCTTTTAAATGCCAATATCATTCTACAGGTCCCCGGGTCCCCGATCCAAAGTCAGGATTTTGTAGGAAGATTGGGTCCAAAGTGCAGAATTTGTGGCTCAGCCCCATTCACAGCACTCCAAATGTCTTTGAATCCCCTTTGTCATTTCCAAACAGAAGTGTAAAGAATAAGGTGAACTAGCTAGAAAAGAAGTGAGTAGAAAGAAACCCCAGAAAGACTGGGGTGAGAAATGAGTTCTGGTAAGGAAAGGTCATATTGCTCATAAGAGCAATAAAAAGCAGCCAAAAATACCTTAAAATCCCCAGCCCTTATGTATGCAACCGATTTTCCCCCCCATTATTCAAATTCTCAGGCTGATGCAACCCAGACTGGAATGTAGTAAGATGTGTAATAGCTTTCAAGTCCCAGCAGATGTCAGCTCCTCAGCAGCCACGGGCCCTGCGCCGGCTCCTTCCCTGCACCGTGGTGCAAGAATTGCATCATCTGCAGAGGTGCTGATCACCCACGAGTAGGAAGCAGTTGACCAAGCACAGGGCCAAGCTTCAGGATGTGAGGAGAACAAGAGCACAACGTGCTCAAGTGAATGGAGGTTGTTTAGGCAAAGAAATCTTATGTTTTTCAGTCTCTCCAACTTTCACTTACTCAGGTAGTGCCTCCCTCTTCTTAAATCCTCAGGAATTAGATGACACAGAAAGTGGTTCCAGCAGGGACTCAATATTAATCCAGTATTTTTATCTGCCTTAAGAACAAGTCCAAGCACATTCATTTCACCCAGGGAAGTTTATTCTGCCATGAGAAACCCGAAGAGCCCGTGCTCAGGTATTGAGGGGCACCATCACCCCAGCAGGCACGTACGGTGAGTCTGCAGGTGCTGCTTTCTCTTGGACACAAAGGACCGGCCAGTGGACACAGTTATCAGTCCTGTTTTCCCTTGGTAGGCAGATATATTCACTTGTTAAAAATAATCAGCGCTCTATTAATACCTAACTAACACTCTGTTCCTGTTATAGACCCTTTCATCACAGGATCTCAGAATATTTTATAGCAGATGTGTGTTTCACTTTAATGGGGAGCGAAATGCCAGCGTAAAGAGACAAATAATATGAAGGCAGGCCGTGGCAGAATAGCCCGGCTTTTGTTGTAATCACCAGACTACATACAATGCCCTCATTCAAGTGCTCTCAAGCACCGTTTTTTCCTCGTCAGTTCATAAGGCAAGACGTCAGCCTGATCCGGGTGGCTCAGCCAACCTGCTCTCAATGCAATCCACAGCCTGTCTCCTCTGCTTGGTAGTGCAGGCACAAAATTCACTTGCCCAACCAGGAGACCGGGAAGACTGCTGCTAGGCCCAGGAGCACAGCCCTTGGGAAAAGATCGAGGGAGGTGGGGCTATTTAGTGAAGAAAAAAGAAGAGGGGGAAACCCTCGTAGTCATCTGTAGCATGTGAAACATTGCTCTCCATGCTCACGCCAGTCAGGACGAGGATGCTTACTTATATATTACCAAAAAAGGTTTAATTACACATTAGCAAAAACTTTCTGACTGGAAGGCTTGTGAGACATGAGGAGAGGCTGTGGAGGGCCACTGTGAAATCTCCAAAGATGTTTCTAAGACCATGTGAGGTAGATATCTGCCCAAGATGGTCAGAGCAGGCTGAGCAGCCTTGAAGCAGGGACAGGCATAGGTCATCTCTCATGGTTCTCCCATGCCTGATTTTTTTATTTTTATTTTTTTACAGCTGAAGAGGTAAAGGACAGAGACTGACCCTTAATGTTTGATTTTCATCCACCTCAATCCTGATAACAACAGTGTTGATAGAATTAACTCTGCTTTATCTTCACAAAAAGCCACTGAGCCCAGTCTGATGGGTAAGTTTTTCCACAACTAACTGATGCTTGCTTTTCGTGTTAGTGCTGTGACAGCTGTTGGGATCAGATTATCTACTTACTGCCTTACCTGCTGCTGTCACCTTGATTTGACAAGGCTTTACCGGTCTGAGCAATAAACTGCAGAGAGATTTGGTATGTTCTCGCACGCCAGTTCAGTCAGGTTTTGTTAGGCCATCTGTAAAGATAGCTCTTTATATCTCTTATCATGCTAAACATTTACCCTCATGAAATGATGACCCTGGCAAGATTCCTTGTGTTTTTGCAAAAGAAAAAGAAAATATTTATTCATTCTCACTGGCTGAAAAAGGTAGACCTGGGGTATATTAACCGCTCCCTCGTGAGCAGAAATATTCTCTTAAAGCATTAAGCTATATGGGCATGGAGAAGGAGTTGTTCTAATGGGCTCTGCACATTGGTTTGATCATGCTGGCTGTGGTGGGTACAAGAAACCAGGTGTGGAGCAGGTGACACAAGAGATGCATGCTCCGTGGCTGCATTGATCCCAGAGTCCTACTTTCTCACTCTTCCCTGTGATCCCCCAAAACATACAGGACAAATGCGAACCCTCCTGTAGGAAGAGGTGCATAACTTCCTGGCACATTAGATGGAGACCAGCGAGGCCAATCGGCTGAGCTCGAGGACTGCCCACAGTCTGTGGCGTGGGATGGTGTCCACACCTATGTTAGGGGCTGCCAGCGGGGAGTATCCCTTCTTCCTGGAGGCATGCCGGCTGTGTTTGGGCAGCAAACATCCCCACTGGATCACTGGCAACGGGATTGTTGCCATTGCTGGTTAGCAATGTAGGGACCATGAAATGTGGATAAAACTTCCTTTTCCATCCAGCAGAAAATAGTGTCTCATTTACAAAGCCTGCCAGTTTTTCACGATACAGTTCTCCCGTACCGAGTGTTTGGGTAGATTCAAACTCTAGTAATTAGTATGATTTACTTTTTACAAGATGACATAACATCCACTTCTGGACGTGTTTCAGGGTGTTTTTGCAGACATAATGTAATAGATGATTGTTCCATATCTGTTTATCTATCATTGATTCAATTTTATAAAGAAAAAGTTTTATTTTAATCTCAAGCTGCATTCCAAAAGGAACTAATATCCGTTAACAATTTTCCTATCGCTCTAATTCACACAGTTTTCTTTCCTGATCTGTGATGTCATTTCTTTTACTAGAAGAAAAGAGTCACACAGGAAGACCAAAGACAGATCTTGGTGATATGTCACAGTAGACTTTTTCCTCTGTCTGCCTGATGATAACATCTGCTGCTTGAATGGAAAGCACGACATTGTTATTAAGATAACCACGTGAATAACAATCTGACACGCCACACAAATAATCCATTCTGCTGATGAAGTAGATGGGAATTAGCTCCCATTTGAAAACCAATATTTGCTCTGCTACCTGCTGCTTGCAGTGCAGTGATACCTGTCAGGAAACCAGAGTACGAACCAGGTTTCCATGGTAGCTATTGACATTCAGTCCAGCTTCCCAATTTCCCACAAGATAAACTGTCACATTGCAGGACTGAGGTGAGCAGCAGTCCAGCCTCACACAGAGGGAGCGTGATTGTGGCTAGATGCCTGGGTCCAATGGGCCGAGGGATGCCCATTCTTGTGCGTCTTGTTTGGGGCACACAAGAGACGTTCTTGGCAAGTTCCAGCTAGGATGCATCTCTGCAAAATCCGGAGTACAAGGGAGAAGCAGATGCAACCACCTCATCAACCACAGTGAGAGTTGCATTTGTGTTTCAGGACTACCTCCTTCCCGCTCTGACAGCTGGACTCGCTCGTCCCCATCAGCCCTGCAAACGTCAGTGCTCACCAGCTGCTCTGGCCTCTGCCTAATTGGGCAAATTATCACGCGTTCCCTCCACCTTGCGATACCTGCAGGAGGAATGAGCTGGGGCCACTGCCCAGCCAGAGGCAGGCTGTGCTGCTCTCCAGTGAGAGATGTGGTTTCTTGTTGCCGGAGCAGCTTTGCCAACAAGGTCTGCTGTTTGGCATGATGCAGGGTGATAGGATGCTCAGAGAAATCTCACAGCGGAGTCCAGGCTGCTCACAAGAGCTCATGTGCAGCCTCACTCAGTGCAGAGGCTCTGAGGAAATGGTTGTTGGTGGGATGCATGTGAATTGATCTGGTGGGCCCTCCCAGGAGCTATTCCTCTTCCCCAGGTTGTCCATACACCAGTCATCTGGAATGGTGGTTATATTTCCATGCAAAAGGCCAGCTCTGTTTTAGAAAGGTCTTTCTCTCCCCCCTTTCCAGATACAACATGAGAGATTTGATGAAACTAAAGATGCTGGCCAGCCCACACAAGACTGTGAGTCCTTTTGTCCCACAGCAGCTGGGGTGGGAAGTCCAGTAGCGTCTCTCCTAAGTGGAGCTTGGGGTGCAGGGCAGGGCAGTGCCTGCTGCTCTCTCCCTGGAGCCAAATGCCCCACTGGTAATGCTTGCAGTCTTGCCTAGGGAGTGGGAGCCTGGATGTGGGGAACCGAACCTTGTTTCTCTGTGTGGCAGAGCACTTGGGTTAGTCCCAAATGCCTCTCCTCCCCTGCTCCCCTTCCTCTTTCCAGGCCTGGCTTGCAGATGAAGAGCAGCCCCGTCTGCCACTGTGTCTCCAAGCTGTCTGCAAGCAGGGTGTTGAGGAGAACTGGTTGAAAGCCAGCTGCCACCTCCCCGCAGAGATGATGGACTTTTTAGGGAATATAAGCAACGGCAAAAGTCAAAGGAAGCCCCTTCCCTGCTAAACTTTGATTCCAGACTAAATCTGCCTGCACTGAAATCAAAGCACTTGTCTTCCTCTCTTCTCTGGGCTCAAAACACCACATTCATCTACAGTTGCAGCACACGGGTCTGCCAGGAAGGTCAGTTCTTCTGTACCGAGCTGTTGGCTCACATGAACTGTGCTATAGTTTTCTGTCAGTGCAGGCAAACAAGTAGCAAAGTGATTTTGCGATGCTCTGAAGTGCACAGCAGCTGCCTGGAGGGGCTGGCGGCTCTCCCCAGGCACGGACTTGTCTGGCAGAGGGCTCAGTTGGAGGCAGGCATGGGCTGGCACTGGCGTTCCTCCTTCCCACCAAATCCCTCACCTTTCTCCACTGCACCTGGAGGCTAGCGGGGTTGGAACAAGCTGGTGGTTATTTGTCTGGGGAGACAGCGAGCTGAGCAGCCGCCTGTGCCCGAGGCTGCAAGGGGAACCTCTCCAAGCCTGGGTAGGGAACATCCTTTAGCCCCAGGGAGGCAACTTTGTGGGCCTAAAAACCTGGGAAACTTTAACCAAGCCACCCGGGAGGGGTTGGCTGCGTTGGCTGCTGAGGGGCAGCATCCAGAGCGCTTCACTTTCCGAGGCGCTGCAGTCCAAGCTGAAGGGTCGTGGCCCAACTCCCTCTGCCACCCCCTGGGTTATTTATACTGGGAGTATTGCCAGCATCTTCCTGCTCCCTGCTAACGCTCCTCCGCCTGCCCTGTCCCCAGCAGCCTCCTCCAAAACAGCCAAAATACACCTGGCAGGCAAGTTCTTCCCAACACGCCTTTTACTCTTTGATCTGATGGAGGATCTAGATCCCCTTTTCACTCCGTGTCAACTTTTTCTCTCTGTATAATTGTCTCCAGTTCCTCGTCTCTTCCCATGCCCTGTTTCCGTGACACCTGGCTGGAGTTATCCAGGCTTGAGATTATTTCATTAACCCACCCTTTCATCTCTCTGCTGTTCTCTCAATGAAGGGTGGGAGACGAGTTTCCCCCGGGCCTGGCGTGACTGTAGCACATGACAGAGGGTGTGCAGCTCCACAGAAAGCTTGGAATCTGTTTAATAAGGGCAAGGAAAATCAAATAAAAGCATCCTTCACCGCCTAACCAACTGCATGAATCGACAGAGCTGGCTTCAGTATCCAAACGCTTTCAGGCTGAAGCCTTTTCCCCAGCGCACAGGCAGAGATCAGGCCACAACACGCAGGTGGTTTAGTCACTTGATAGTTGTAGTAAATCATATTTCTGCAGGGAATCTCATTCCGTAGTGAAACAGCCAGGTTGTCCTACGCCGTTACTGCTCTGCGCTGAACAGCCTCTTAGTGCTTCGCTAGGTAAAAGGCTCCTTTCCTGCAAAAAGGGCCCCCTGCAAGGGGGGAGCAGAGTTTCCCCCGCTGAGTTTCGGGGGAAGGAGAGCCAGAGCTGTGTATCTGGCGACGCTTTCCAGTAGCCCTGGCAGGCCGCGAAATGGCTCCTGCTGTTTTCTTCTGATGCAACAACCTGTGTGTTGCATGAGCAACCGAAGCGGCTGCAAGCCTATGGCCGGGATTAGGCAGGTGTAAAAGTGGTTTTGCAGGCTCATTTTTCTACGCTCAGGGCAGGAAAGAAACCCAGGCAGGATTTGGCCCAGACAATGACAGGAAAGAATATTTTGCAAGATTTTGTTTTTATCCCATTTGACTTGGGTGCAGGAGGTTCTCTCAAATTTGGTTTAATGAATAAGACAGACAAAACCTGTTTAACCTTTGCTTAGCAGTGATAGCACTTGCTCAGAAGCTGCATAAGACCCTGGAAGAAAGACAGATGATTTTTGGTTAAGTTTTCCATGTTTTAATTTGAAGTATTAACCAAACCTGGAAACTAAAACAAGCTGGAGAAGTTTGGGGCTTGCAGGCTTTCTGAACTGGGTTATGCCAGGCCTCTGGCTTTTTCTAGGAAACATTAGAGATGTATGACAAAACCAAATGTAAATAAGTAAATTCTAAACAGAGAAACAAAAGGATTTTTCCATCCACAAATGTTCCTTCTAATGAAAAGAATGTGACCAGCAGTAGTAATTTTCTGTTACCCAGAGGGTCTGATCCGCACTTGGATTACTGTGGCTTTTAATGGCTTCCTTCTAGGAGCTGGCATTTTTATTTTTAAATGATTATTTTCTTCACCTGAGCAAGGACTGTCCAATTAACGGCTAGTCAGCCCAGACTTTTCCATTCAGCTGCTTTTTTGGGTTCCTGTTCTCACCCTGTGATCACGCTGTCTATATCCAATGCTGATTTTTGCAGTAATTGCGCAACCAAATATATCACGTGAGAGCTTAAACTCTTTACATTGTGGAAAGCCCAACTTTGTTTATCTAGAATTTTTCTAATGCAACATAAAGTTGGCAAATGGCTAAATGCCATTTAGCAGGAGCAAATGCTGCAGACGTACAAGCAGCACAGCAATGTAAGGAAATTGCAGTTAAAGGCAGGGAGCGCAGCCCAGCACAAGCATTTCCAGCCCGACAACGCCTGGAGTTCATTAGGACATTTGGAAAACCCTGTAAAAATCTCAGATCCATCATTTTTGCTTCCATGAGACACCCTCCGAGGTGATGAGAACACTGTGCTACCAGAGGATGAACTGCAGCAATGAGCTGCAGCAAAGTCAACACAGCCTGGCGCTGCGGCCCCAGGAGCAAGCGCTGCTGCGCGTGGCAGGGCCGCAGGCTGGCGACAGCGGGACCAGAACGAGCAGTAAAAGGAGATGCTGATTTTTGCCCATTTTCCTGTAGCGTGCCATCCAGCTGTCCTGGAAGGGGGCTGAGTCGTGCAGTCCGCCCCCATGCAAGCCCCAGCTGGACCAGCTGGCCTCGGTGGGCTCTTTGGAGGTGCAGATGAAGCCCCCACATCACCCCCAACCTGGAGAGTTGATTTCTGAACTCCCCTCCTCAACTCGTGACCCAGCCAGGCCTGAGCTCTGCCTGACTAGCCAGAAGGCATGAAATAAGAAAGAAAGAAAGAAAGAGAAAGAAAGAAAAGAAAGAAAGAAAGAGAAAGAGACAAAGTCCAAAGCAGTGCTCATGTCTCAGAGTAACTTGCAGCAACCTTTTGTGGTTGTCAGTGCCCAACGGAGGGTGAGGACAGGGTGGGCTACAGAGGCCAGACTTCCTTTTTGCTCCTTGCAGTAACATCTGCAAGTTGAGCTCTCCCTTGCACTTTTTTTTTTTTTTGGCCAGAGCTCCCTGTGATTGCAAAACTGCTTTGCCAACTGCCGTTGATACAACCCCAAAACGTTCAGCTTGATTTTCTCAAGACTTGATGCAGAAAGATTATTTGTACTGACTTTTTTATTATTATTATCTACACACATTTGGTCTGCTGACTTTTGTTTAATGAAAGCCCGGGCTAGCAGCAACCTGATTTCAAGTCCTTGCAGGCTTGAGTGTGTTTTGCATATCCTTTACCACACCGAACTTTGCAGCTGAGCAGGAGTCTCCCCGTCTGCCCTTGCCCTGGCAGAGGTAACACAGCCCCTCTGGACATGTTTTTTTTTCTTTTAACTGATGTGATGTCTTTGCAGCAACGCTGCTCTGAGATAGAACGTGCAGCAGCACCTCCGCGCCGCTCGTTACGCCGACAAGCCTCCTGAATACCTGAGATGCCCAGACCTGACTTAGGAGCTCCGAAGCCAAAGGCGAAGCGGAGCGAGCTCTCCGCAGCGCTGCGGGGCCGGGCGCTCTTGCCCGTGGAGCACGCAGCAGTTGTGCAATGCGGTGAGGCCACACTGGGAGAGGCCGGGAGCCTTTGCTTCTCCAAACAAGCTCGAGCATAAGCGACCTCACTGGGAGCTGGAGCCAGGCTCCTCGCTCAACTGCCCGAATCAGCCGTAAAACTTGTCCAGAGAAGAACGCATTCACATTCGCACCATGTGATTAAGCTTTTAGGATTTTTATAGGCATCTTGCCACTTCCTTATAGTTTACTTAATGGCCCATAGCGTGCATGGAGCTCTGTGTATTTTGTTATTATTAGTCATTTTTCTGATAATGCTGTTGACTGTCCTGGCGCCTACAAGATTCGTAATGTGATGCTATTACAGATAGTGCAGCATGTTCACAAGTCTGAAGTGTTCTTTCATGATACTTGCTCAAAGCCTTCTTCAAATCGTGCGAAGGACCTAGCACCGTGTGCAGGCAGAAGAGGCAGAGGCAAAACCCGTACAGAGACCTTTGACACTTCCACTAGCGGCGTTCAAAGTTAGAGGCCGCCTGCTCTGCTTGTCCGAGCCCTTAACTGAAAACACTGGTCAGCTCGGAGGCAGCAAGACATAAATACGTCTCTACCCACCAAGGCACCCTTGCAACCTGTGTCCATCCTCTGAATTCTGTGAAAAAAGTTTATCCCATTAACGCTGCTTTTTAGGCTCGCCAAGAGCCCCGGAAGATTGCTCCAGAGCAGCAACTGCACCTCGGGCCCCAGGCTTGGCTGAGCAGGTGTCTGTGCAGAGAAATCCCAACCCGGAGGCCCCTGGTGCCTTCTGCCGAGCTGGGGGAGGAGGAAGGGGCATCGGGGGACTGCGGGGGCAGGCGGTGGCCCCCCACGAGTGGCATTACCATCCCCATCCCTTCAGTGCTCATTCCCAGGGCTGCAAAGGGGAGGCAGGAAACCCGCTGAAAAAGGAGGCGTTGAAAAAGAGCTCCTAATATAAAAAAAGGAATTGTTTCTCTTAGAAGAGGTAATGTGCCATCCTGCCTGTTCCTGTCGTTGGCCAGTATCTCCGGCATCGTCCCGCGCCCTGACACCCGCCCAGCGCCCGGTGCCCAGCCGGCTCCGTCCGAAGGGGGCTGCCTCCCCACTCCGTGCCAGTCCCACGCTAATGATGCTGCGCCGGCTCCTGGGGCCCCGCCGGGTAATTGGATTGTGCTGAGAGGGCTTTCAGCTAACCCCAATCCCGAGAAAAGCTCCCTGAGACTCATATTTAACAAGCCTCTATGACAACAGGCGTGTTTTCTGCTCCGGCAGACCTTGGCTCCAGCGTGGCCCTTGGGGATGGGGTGCTGGCAGCGCTCTTCACGTGCACCTGCCTTGCAGAGTGGCCCTGGAAGGGCAGGGTCTGAAGGACGAATTAGTTAAATTAGGAGAGAAACTGAGGCTAAGAGGAATTGCCTTTTCTTGCTTCCCTTTTTTCTAATCCTGAGTAGTAATTCAAATGTGCACCCAGTCCTGCTTTCTCGTTGTCAAGGCGCCTCTTTTCTCTAGCCTGTCTGTTGTATTTTAGCTTCGGGATTTAGCATGTATTTTAGCAATGAAGGGAATATGCAGATTGGCAGCTGGGAAAGTTTTCATGTGCTGGCTTAATCGGCAGGCTGTTTAACAACGCACCAAGCGGTGGTCTTCATAAAACCCTTGTTTGCATTCTGTGGAGTATGAAAGGGCGAGACGGAGACAGCGTAAATACGTGCCTTCTACCCATACACTGCAAATCACTCAGAAATGCCTGGAGAAACACGATTTCTCCTTTTGCACAGTGCTCTTCCTCCCCCACTCCTTTATTCACTCGCACACTGTCTTCTGGAGAGCAAAAGGCCTCGAGGAGGGGCTGGCCGGTCCCGAAGGCTGTGCACCAGCACTTGGCAACGCCGGCCCCGACCGCGCAGGTCCTTCGGAGGAGGATGGAGAGAAGCTGAAGGGAACGTATTAGCAGTGAAAGAAACTGGGCTTCTCTTTCCCTTTTTTTTTAATATTTATAATGAACAGACATGTCTGGCCAGTGTCTACCCACCCCTTCCCATTCAGAAAAGTTGCATATTTCAGGAAATACGCAGGAAAAAACCTTATAGGTGTCTGGAAAAAAAAAGAAAAAAAAAAAGCTCCATTATATTTCAAGGTCTAGTGAACACCGGATTGGAGGCATACTTCTGATCTACAAAACCCATTTTCCTATAGATCCAGTGTCACTGATCTCCGACACCTTAAATAGGCCTCCAGTAAAATCAGGACAGACTGGCATGTGCTGCACAGACTGCTCCAGCTTGTTATTTCTATGGAGAGACCTTTATTTCAAGTCTCCCTTGTGCAACAGCTCAAATATTAGCGACTCCTTTTAAGAAAAGGCTTCCAAGCAGAGCTTCCGTTGCTTCAATTTTAAGGGGACAATTTTGTTGTCCAGTGTATTTTGCTGCAAGGAAGTTTGTCAGTGTCAATTCTCCTTTTATTAAATTTCTTCATACCTGTATCTCATTATCTTTGTATTAATTTATTTGCCTTGGAGGATCCTTTTATTACCTCTATCCACAATTCCTCGTCAGCTCCTTTCTTTCATTAATGTTTGCACCCTTCAAACAGTTCCCAGCGGGTGTCACACCCCACTCTTAGTGGCTTATTACCAACTCAAACATGTTTAGTGCCTTTCATCTTTCTCCCAAATCTTCAAAGAAACAACGGCTTTATTGCTTTTTGCTGGGCCTCCCTCCAGTTTGCAGAAGCATTTCTACCTGCTGTTTCAAGGACTCTCCTTCTTTGGTGGCAGACCTCCATGCCTCTCTTTGTGCCGCTCAAACAGACAGGCGCTCTTGTTTTGGGGGAGGAAAAAATGTCAAATTTGGGGGTTTGGGGAGGAAGAAAGTCAGTCTCCCTGCTTGTGTGCCTTCCAGAAGGACGGCTTTCCCGTGCCATTCCTGACAACTCCAGCCTGCGTTTATCCTCCAGGCACCCTGGGAGTGTTCACAAAGGACAACCACAGGGAGCCAAGAGCCACCGCGAGGCCAAAGGACCACGTCTCCAGCAGCGGTCGGTAGTGAACTTTTAGGGAAATCTCATATGAAATAGGGACTAATCCCTTCCCAGGCCTGTCCTTCCAGCCTTGGGAACACAAATATTTAGGGCTCCTTGAGCCAGAGGCTGCATCAGGACTGTTGCGCTTAATAACGCTTTTATCTGATCTCTTTTTGAACTTGCACATACTTTTGGCCTCAACAACATCCTCTGACATTGAGCACATGATAAATGCTGCCTTGTGCGAAAAAATACTTCCTGCCTTTGTTTCAGACCTGCCGCCTGGCTGCTCGCTCGGTTCTTGTGCGACAGTGAGTCCTGTCCGACTCTGCCTCCGCTGCTGCCCTGCAAACGCCTGGCGCTGAGCTGGGGCGACCAGAGCCACTCACGGTGCTCGACGCAGAGGTATGGAGTGGCATTGCATTTTTTCTGTTTCGTTCTCACTTCTTGGCCTAATAATTCCTACTATAAGCCTTATCATCTGCAGTTTTAGTGCCCTGCCAGGAAATCCCTCATTGCTATCAGCTTTATACTTGATGAGCCTGAAAAATGCCGTGTCTTCAGGAGCCTTTACCATGCTGTCCACCTCATTTTCCAGATCGTGTGTGCTGAACTGGCCTGAACTGAGGAAAAAAATCCATAGGGATGCTCTGCAGACCATCTCCCTCCATTATTAAACTATTTTTTTCAGTGTTTTCTCCCTCCCAAAAACTGGTGAAGCCCCATTCCCCCATAGGAACGCTGTTTCCCCTGTGCTGTTTCTCCCCAGGATGCTCTTCTGCATGTCTCTGCTTCTCGCCACCGATCTGGGATCATTAACCTGGACTAGCATCCTGCCCGCCACCTCCCACACCAGAGGCATCGCTGCCGTGTTATAGGGCGGGTTGCACACACCACGGTGTGTTTGGCAGTCTGATCCAGGGCCCTTTGGGACTCTTGAGTCCCTCTGACCTGGGGCTTTGCTCTAAAACATGATGCTTCATCTGGCAGCAGGCCCTCGGGCTTGCTCCTTGTGAAGAAAGGCTCCAGCACAGGAACTTCTCCAAGCAACCCTGTAGTGAATATGGGTCCACATATCTCATTTAGTTTCTCTGCTACTGCCTTATCTGTATTTTACACTTTGAAGTGTAAGGCTGGGGCCCCCGTTTCTCTGGCAGGCTTCCTGCAGGTTTCAGCATCCTTCTCCTCCTTCTGCCTTTAGCATGTCACTTGTGAGTATAATTTTTCACTTGTCTTATTGAGGTTTTATATTGAATTTGCCAGAGTTTATTCCCTCTTCTGTTTTCCTTGTTTGGCCACAGCTGTCACTGTTTGAATGTTCTATTTTAAATTAGAATAGCACACTATTCTGCTGTTTAGCCATGCTGGCTTTTAGAGATGTTTTTCTTAGATTACTCTAATACCTCTACTAAGAGTCTTTAATAAAATATTAAAGAGTCTCTGTGGTTCCTGTTGCATATTTTACTCTTGTAACTGCATTTTCATTTTTGCATCTCGAACTTCCTCATGTATATAGTTATGTATACATATCTGAGGTTAAATGCTACTGTGGTAGCTGATTTTGGTCTTAAAAGGATGTGAGACTTGAAGATATAACGCCACAGATTCTCTCTTCAAGGGCTACATTCTGAAACAGCCACAATGCTCAAGACTAAATCAAGAATTGCCTCTTTCTTGTGAATCCCTTAATTGTTCCAGAAATCAGCTGACTGTACTGCCTAAAAACGCAGTATCACATTTGCGTAGGACATCTATTCAGCCTTTGTAGGTATCACTGACGTCTCCCTTCACTACCGGGTTTGCAGTCTTCTAATCTGCATCAGCATTTCATGCCCATTTTTTCTTGGTGGTGGTGTGGGTCAAAAGTACCATCATCTCCTTTAGGTTTGAAATCTGCTGAGACTCATTGCTTTGCATTGGTATCGTTAGCTTATTTAGCTCTTCTTTCTCCCTAAGAGATGGTCTAGATGCCTTCTGAGCTCTGCCACCCGTACTCCCACCAGTGCCACTCTCACAATGCCACCTTTCTTATTCCTACCCACGCCGCCTGCTCCTGTTAGCTACAGTCCTTACAGCTAGAGCCACCTCTCCCATGTAGAGGGACACAAAGCCACCACCCAGCTGGAAGTGCCGAGGAGCAGAGGGAAACCCAGCGGAGGATCACCTTCCCCTTATGAACTTTTGATACCTTTCTGCTGTTAGACACTTCTTTTGGCTGCAGATCTCGTGTATCAGCAGCACGGTATGAATGAGTTCATGACCAACATCTCCATCATCTAAGCACACAGACGTGCCCCGGGAATCAGGGTACCTGTCTTCTCATCTCTAGCACCAAGCTCACCCAGGTTCACATCGCCTTAGTTTTCTTAGTTTTGACACATGCAAAACCAGAAACTGTAACTTGGAGTTGACAAGGGAGCTGCATCCCTCCAGGAGAGGACAGTGATGCAGGAAGGCTGCTCTCATTGCTATGCTGTGCATCTAAACCTGCACTTGTCTGCAAGAGGAACGTTCAGAAATCCCGGCCCCGGGTCCTCGTATGGCGAGCTGGTGGAGGCAGGACACACAAGGCAACTTTTTGTGAAATGAAAGTTTTTGAGGCAAAGACCAGCAACAAGCGAGTTGTAATTCAGCTTTCTTTGTTTAAAAAACAAAAACAAAAAACCCAAAACATAAAACAACCCAAACATTTAACAGATTTGTTAACCACAGACATAAAAGAATCAAGAAATACTAGAAAAAAATACACTGCAGTAGACATCTTGTTTTACAAGGCAATTTGATTAAGTTACTACTGGCTGACCAGCACAGGTCAGTTGTGGAATAGCTGTGTCGACAGGAACACAAACATTGTAAATAGACAGCGCTTACTGTAGAAGTATTAAGACTAAAAGATATTTACCCCTTAAAATAAATAGAGTGTCATCTACAGCAACATTTAAATTAGTAAAATATTTTTAAAGCAACCAAATATAACAAAATTGTAAATCAGATCTAGATTTTCTTCTGCATGTTAAGATCTTTTTTTGTGTTAAAAAAAAACAACGAAAGTACTAACTTTAGAAGAAAGATATCTCTGAAAAGTCAGATTATTCACTACATGTGAATTCACCCGGCTTTTGTTCTGTGGGCCAGCACAAGGTCGGTGCACCACTTAAAGCTCTCCCCTTGAAAGGTTTTAGGTGGGACACGGACCTCACGCTGTCCTCAGAACAAATAAGGATCTTCCCTACGTGTGAAATTCGTCTCGGTGCAGGAGACCCAGACAAGCCCTGCAGCGCCACGTCCCGCTAGCTGGGGCTGGGGATGGCACCCAAGACCTTACGGAGGGCCCTGTGCTGAGATGAATGTCACCCGACAGGAATAATTTAGGTGTAGATATAAAGTCTCTTTTAGGCCGTTTAAAAATTAATTCGATATTTAAAAAAATATTTTTTCTCATTAACACTTCAACAGCTGGAGGAAGTAACACCCCTTCTCACGCAAGGAACGGGGCTAAAAGCAAAGCGATAATCCTCTGAACATCGGCTCCCTACGGGGCTACCTAACCCTAGCGGTGCTTCCGAGTGCTACGTCCCGCGGTCAAGAGCGCTGGTCCAGCGCACGGTGCCGGCAGCAGAACCGTCAGCAGAACCGTCAGCCCCGCTGCCTCCTCCCAGCCTGCTCAGTGTGACCTTGTGGACCCGCAGCGGTGCGTCCCAGCAGCGTCCAGTGTACACGCACGCTCCCCCCCAGCTGCTCATTCCAGTTCAGGCAGTGTAAACTGGGAAGAAACTTCTCAAGTACGGGCAAAGCCGGCGTAGGGCTGGACAGCGGCAACCCCTTGAGAAGCCACCAAAAATGGAAAGCCCCTGGAGCATCTCTCAGCCTCGCAGGCTGCCCTTGCGCGGGCGGCAGGGTCGAGGAGAGAAATTTCCATCTCCGCAAGGAGACGGCGTGCCGTGGGCTCCAGGCTCGCCGTCCCTTTCCCACAGCCGGAGACGCTTGCGGGGCTCCCAGGGCAAACACAAGGCTGCGATTCAGCGCGGAGGGCTCTGCCAAGGCCGCGGTGTTGGCAAACCTCAGCGCACATCCCGGAGGGAACCGACCCTGCTTCACCCCCGGGCTGCCCTTTCTTAAGCTCCAGTATGAAATATTGTTTCAGTCGGTTTTAAATTACCAGTATCTTAATGGTCTAGCAGTTCTTGGCCTTCCCTTTTGATGTCATTAGAAATGGAGTTACACAACTGGTTGGTGGAAAAAGCTGGTGTCCCACAAGAAGAGCCCCAAGCACCCAGAGCGTCGTGTAATGAGAACATTTGACTTTTTGTTTCCTTCTTTCCTTTCCTTTGTTTTTTGTTTTTAATTACAGCCTGAGAACGCTGTAGCCTCGGTTAAAGGCACAGGTGCCTTCGCAGACGGAGAGGAAACGTTCCCGGCAATCCCTGGAGAGCGAGGCCCAGACTCTACCACCAACGCAGATGCAACCCCGCTCTCCTGCAGCACTGACGTGGGCTGGGAAACCGTGTCCGTCGGGAAGAGCTTTGCTTAACCTCGGCTCTCCGTGAGGGCCCTGTTTCCCCCCACGTCGCAGCCCCGCAGCCGAGGCAAACTAAGAGCATAGGAGCCGCTCCGAGGAGCTGGATTTGTGCTCCTGCCTCAGCCGCCTGCAGCGACAGCAACCGGAAAACAACAACAAAGCCATTGCATGAGAATTTCAACCCAGTGGGAGGATCTTTAAAGTTTGTTCAAAAGTGCAGAGTCCCTTTGAACTTAGTATCCACTGAGGGTGCCATAAAAAACAAAAGTATGTTTACCAGGAGACAATATCTGAGACTGAAAACACTGCAAATACTGCAGGAAACTTAAAAAAAAAAAAAAAAAAAATCCAGCCAGGATGACTCTAAAGAAAAGATATTCTCTGTATTTTACCTGCCCTCTAGAACGTATGCTGAGCTGCAGTCAGCACGGACACCGTTTGCTGTCTCACTGCTGGCATCAGACACCCCCCCCCCCCCGAAGTATTTTGCAGGGTTGGAGCAGGGCTGGTTCTCCTCTCCCTCTGGAAAGGTTTCGAATTCAGGCAGAGGAATCGCAGCAGGGACGGAAGAGCACGTCCATCGGCTCACGCGCACCCCTTCCACACTGCTTCAGGGATTCCCGGGGGATGCTATGCCATGAATATCCACTACAACTGACTTTCTGGGACTTTAAATACTTAAAAACAAGCTGCATCACAAAGAAGAGTGGTAACTGTGAGCGGGGTTAGTACAGGGACCAGCTGACTACTGCGAGCACAGCAATCACTTGCAGAAATACACACCACAGCGCTCGACAACCACAGACCCACGGCTCTACTGACACGGAAACTACGGTGGGCTCAGGGCCGTATTTGCGGAATACAATAAGATGAAAATGTTCACAAGGTACCTCATTAAACCAGAGCTGCTATTCTACGAAAGCAAACTCATGTGCACTGTTGTTGCGTGTGCCCTTTGCAGGAAGGGTTCATCTCTCTGGGTGGGTTGTACGGAGCTTACGACAGGGTGATCACAGGCTCAAAAGTAGAACAATGAAACCGAAAAGCAACAGAAAAACCCCACATCCAGTTCTGGGGACGATGAGGAATTTTCTGTGAATTCTCTACTGCTGCCTCTCCCTCAGTGACACATCTCATTCCACTTTGGGGAAGAACAAGCAGCAAAGAGGTCTTAAATTATGATGCATTCTCTCTTTTTCCATACCAAAATTGAGCTTAACATGACGAGCCTTGGAAGGCTGCAGATACTGCTGTTCTCTGATGCAACTGTTATAAGCTTTTGCGGTAGACCACAAATGCTGTTAGCAGCATCAGTATCATTAGCAGCAATTTCATCCATCGCAGAAACTGCTTTAGTTGTGTTTTCTTTTTGAAATGAAATTCCACCAGTTTTACCCCTTTACTCACGATCTAATATCCAGAAGAAAAAAAAAAGGGAGGGGGGGGAGACTGTGGGGTCCATGAATTGGGGATAAAAGAAATCAGGTTTTTGAAAGGCGAACTTTGTCCTAAGGCAGACTGAGATTTGCGGCTTTCCAAATGCAACGTTTATGTGATTCTGTGCTGGTACCTGGTTCAGTTTTTTCCTATAAGGCTATTGCCACAGAAACGATGGCGATATCACTATGAAACGTTGTGATGTAAATGCCAGAGCCAGCAGGTTAATACAAAAAATCTTCAGCAGCAAGTGGAAAATAATGAAGGAAAGTTCTTAATAAGCAAGCAAGCAGGTTAAGGATTTAATTAAGATCAGTTTATAAAAAAATAATTCTCAGTGTGATACCTCCTTTTTAAAACCATTGTGAAAGGTTCATCAAGAGGATATCATTTGGTGATGTTCTTCATCAATGATGAAACTCAAAGATGTGTCCAAACCAAGCATCCCCCACGCCTTAGGGAGACTTGGACCGATTTCTGAGCTCTCTGTGGTTTGGACTTGAGTGCTAATTTGCATTAGATTGAGGTGGCTGAAAGAAAAAATCCTTTTCCTTTGCCTCACAACTAATTCTGCTGGTATATATTAGCACTGGGAGCCCCCAAGTTCAACCCAGGCCCTGCAGGCAAACCGGTCCTGAGAATATTACAGCCAGGCAACTACAGATGGAGTGGAAGGTGACAGACTGAGGTTTTCTGTCCAAGAAACAAGTCCAGCATAGGTAGTGACCTCCCATTGCTACCCTGTCAAAACAACTCAGCCTTCAGCTGGAAGAGGATTCCCTCTAAGAAGGGAAAATCTGTTTCAGGTTTTATAGTTCATGACCTTATTTATACAAATGCCTCTCCACAGGCACTGGATCTGAGATGCTCCAGCTCATTGCACATAGGTCCCTGAACAGCCACACACTGGCCATAGCTTTGGGTACTTTTGCACTGCAGAGATACCCAAACCAGCTGTGATTCTCCGCAGGTTAACTTAGCTCAAGCAGAGCTCTATGCTAACGCAGCTAAAGTGGCACCTGAGCTGGCTTGGGCATCTCCACACTGCACTGCCATGGAATAAGCGACTGACAGCAAAGGTTTCCGCGCAATGATTGTGTCACCTCTTCCTCCTACGCTGCCTCAAAGCAAAGATGTGTGGCTGGTGGAGCAATAACAAATAGCTGCTCATAGTAAATTGTTGATTTAACCATGGTCATTGTCACACGCACTTGAAGAGAAGCTGCCGCCTACTATTAACGCAAATTCTTTTTGCTAAAAGGACAGAGTACTAGCTGGTACCGTTGGTATCCTTAATGCCTCTTCTTCCAAAATGGTTCTATGCTAAGAGGAGAATCCAGTACAAAGCATTAACTCTTGGAGGATCCTGGCTTCCAAACCACACAGTTCACAAAAATACTGAAGAGAAAGTTCAACAACCCATTTTCTAACGCACAAGCGCGAAGATTTGTAGCAGACTAGTGCACCTCACTCGCAGGGAAAAGATGCTTTTGATTTCCAATTAACGATCACCTTGAGTGCAGAGCCATTATGAACAATTGTTGAAGAACTGCACTTTTGCCTAAAAGGTGATACTTTTGACCAAATAAAGCAACGCATTCCTAAGAGGACAGCTGTGACCGCCTGGGAAGAAGAGGCAAAGCTGCTCCACTTGTGAGCCCAGGAATTCTGGGTGGGCTTAGGGGACAGGACTGCAGCCACCCACGACAGCAAAACAAGCTTTCACTGGCAGATCACGGCTCGCACTCCCCGAAGGGCAGGCTGTCCGCGGGGGATCTCCTGCTAGCCCAGCAGAACCTGATGCTGCAGTTTTGCGCGGAGGAGGAACAGGCCTCCAGTGCCCTGCTGCTTAGAGCAAAGAGCAAAACAGACCATCCGCAGCAGAGTGACAGCAAAGCGAGGCTCCGGCCATCCAGGGACATCTGTCACCGCCTGCCACCCCCAGACCTGGTTGGTCCCCTCTCCCCTGCACCTACTAAAAGAAACACAGCATAATGAAGGGCATGGTGACAGTCAGGTCACAGACAGACCCCAGGGAATGAGCAAGGACAACCCCAGCCACCCTTTCTCTTTATGATTGATTTGGGGGCGATCATCAAACATGCTGAGAGCTATGAGCAGGGCCATTTGGAGAGCGACACGGTGCCCATCCCATGATGGATGGCAGCCAGTCTACAGAAAAACATGGAATGAGCAATCCAAGGACCTGGCCTTCTGCTACTTGCAGTTCCCTGGGTTTACCAGGTGGAGCTCCACCCTTAGGCCTGTACCTGCCACTCGTGCTAATTCCCAGGGCTGCGAGGGGGGCGTTCTGGTAAAGAGCGACCCAGGAGAACCGGCCAGATGGCAGCTCAATAACAGGGAAATGGCTTGGACCTAAGAGCTAAATGCCAGGCAGCTGAAGGGGACCCAGAGTGCTCTTTTCAGGAACAGACTGAAAGTCAAACGTGGCCCCCATGCACCCTTTCTGCAACACTAATTCTGCTCTGCCTTGTCTCACGTAAATCACTGCCAGTGGCTCTTTCAGGGCAGACTCCAAAGCATTCAGCATGTATTTTTGTACGAGTGTGTGTGTATTTGTGTGGTGTCTGAGCCAACATCAGCCAAAGCCTTTTACCAATCTTTGCTTTTCAAACACCTCCCTCGGCCAGGTAAGTCAGACGAGCCCGACTCAGGATCGCCCTGCAGTCGCGTTACGGTGCGCAATCCCAGCCCCTGACGCTGGCCCATTCGTTAGGCTGGCAACGCTAAAATTGTGTCTGTAAGCAGTTCCGCCACAGCCCTGAGGATACGCAGCTCATTGCTAACTTTAGCTTTACAAAACAAAACGAATAAGCCTACACAGAACTGAAGTACAGCCCTCAACATCACACACACACAGGCTGATGGGACTCCCTGCTGCCAGACACGCTGGACCCCTTCGAAGTTGCCAGCAGGAATTCCTCGTCCTGGCCCACGTTTGTACCAAGAACTTTTCGTCACAGGGTCGCTCGTCTGCCAGACTAAAAGGTGGCGACGGGGGAGCTGGAGGAGGCAAGGCAGAGCAGGTGGCATGGCGTCAGACGTGAAGCAGCTCTGACGGGGTGCTCCAGCGCCTAGGTTTCGTTTACGAGGGATCAGAAGCGTTTTCTTCTTGTGTCGTCTTAAAATAATATTGTGCGTTTCCTCAAGCTGAATGTCTCTGCTTTTCCCGCTTATGATTCTTGTGGAACCACTTCCATCAGTTTCTGGCACAGGACAGTTGTGGAGACTGCACGGGAGGAAGCAAAGCACAGGTCAGAGAGAGCCCGCCGGGGCCCACGTGCGGCCCGATCTCCGTTCATGATGTTCTGCCTCAAGGGGGCTCACCCATTTGCCTTCCCACTTAGGTTTTCAGCGACATTAGTCCAAACACAATTCAAGACTCAACAAGACCGCCGGCTGCTCTCTGCTCATGCCCACAACTTCTGCATGTAACTCCAAAGGCTTTGCCCCTGCAGCAAGGGTGCTGCATTGCCCTGAGAGAGGCTCCCGGTATTTGACACCAGGCTCTAATTGCACAGAGATACAGTAAGTTCAGACACCAGAACTGCAGGCAGCCAAAACTGAGTCAGCCACAAGAGCAGGAATGGGCATAAAAAAAATATATATATATATATTTTATATATATATATATATATATATATATATATATGAGCTGACATTTTTACTTGCAGTTTTGAAAACCCAGGCTGTACATGCACACGGCTTCTTTAAAGATTCAAGCAACGAGGACGAAGCCAGCTCAGCATGCTGAACACAAGGCAAGTCCACTGCCTTGCAGCAACAGACGGGACGGCACGTGCACAGAATAGATGAAGAGCAAAGGAAGCATTTCAGTTGCAGTTGTGCACTGGAGAGGTGATAAACTAGAATATCTTTATTTTTCCACCCATTAGTTCTGGTGGCTGGTATCCAAACACACTTGTGCTTTCTGCTACTTCACTGTGTGTTTGGAGATCACAAGATAGCCTTGCCAGATAAAACTAACAGTGATTCTAAATACACACAAGCAAAGTCAAACTCAGATTAGTGGATGTGACCAAATTATCTGCAACATATGAATATATGCAACGGTTTAAAGATCACATGTTTCTAACTGGGCATTTGCAGGATTCTCATCCTGTGTTCCCAGAATTTTTTCTATATTCTTCTTAAAAACCCTTGGTGGTAGAACACAATTAATATGCTAATTTGCCACCCAGGCACTGCAAAAAATGGCTTTTCCAGGAACTGAGCCTAATACACAGAATAAAAAAGTGTGAGAGAGAGAGAGAGAGCGAGTGAGAGCGAGAGCGTGCGCAGGAGAGAGAAAAAAAAAGAATAACAAGAGCTGAGTGCTGTTAAAAGGCTTTTTCTTCTTCATAAAAAGCACCCAGCTAAGGCTGGGCACTTCTACTTGTCTAGTTTTCTAGGTCAGCCTGTTGTATGAGAGCTGGGAGACAGATGGTAGAGTTTAGTTACTTGGACAACATAGATTAACTTTCTTGATTCAGTTGGTCAGACAGCGAGATTATATGGTGCCAAGAACAGCCCTTCCAAACCCACTGTGGTATAATGTCAGCTGTTGGAAAACCTTATACAAAGATACCTTAAAATAAGCCTCCTAAGAGAAAACATGCAGGGGATTTTCTCTTCTCTCTGCTGAGCTGTCACATTTTGATGCCAAGTAGAGCTTTGCCTGGATCAGAAATGTTATCACTGGCTAAGTGATGGATTGGGACTAATTCTGAATTTACAGCAGTCAAATTTAGGCCAACTGTGCTCAGACTGTTCTGCTGTTACTTTGTTTCCCTTCCTACCCACTGGAAAGGTATTCTCTGCTAACAAAGACTTGACCCTGTGCTTTTACAGGAGGCAGAAGAAAGGCAGCAATGTGCTCAGGGAATTATACTCTACTGCACAATATCCTGTTTGCCAAGAGAAAAAAAAAAAAAACAACTGGTGATTAGCCCAAGCTTTGTAATGATCGGAAGTCAGGGAGCATTTTGGGTGCTGGGCAGATATGGTAATCATCAGGTTAAAACTTGTTACTATTTAAAAAAAACAAACCAGAACAAAAACAAGTAATCAGAGCCAAGATGTTAGAAGCCTCCATTATAGAAGTGAGAGCCAGAGCTGCTAGCTGTAGCATGCTCACCAGGAAACACGGCTATTCTTGAAGCAAAAGCCGAGGCTGCAGCCTTGCTCTTCACTGGTAATACTTACAGATGCCTTGGAGAATCCACTTGGGCTTGTTTTGCCACCAGACCCCAAAGAAGTAAACAGGGATCCCACTGAAGATGATTGCAAAGCCAATCGCACATTCCTTTGGTGTCATCCAGAAGGAAACAGCGATGAGAAACAAGCAGGCCAGGATGAAGAAAATGGGCAGGCAGATGTTCACCTGAAAAAGGACCCAAAGAGCAGGTGAGAAGGTCTATCAGGGATCCAGAAAAGAGGGCCAGGTGACTCTCCAGTGCAGCTGATTTAGCTGCACAGCCCAGGAGGGAAGCAGCTCAGGATCCGTGATGGACCCTATGTGGATGGTGTTCCTGCCTGCCCCAGCACTCTGAACAAGGGGACCATGAGCTTGAATTGCTGTAGGGAGGTTATCAGTTTAGCCACTACTCTTCAGCAGTCCTGGAGAAACTAGGAGTAGACTAACATGCACATTTCAAAATGGCAAAACAAAGCATAGAGATGTGGCTTGCTAAGACAGCATGAGCCTTCTCAGCACCCACAGTTTCTGGCACCCAGTTCCATGCTCAAATGATTCCTTATAAAAAGCACTCATACCAATAGCATTAAATACAGCAGCAACCTCAGCACAAGCCATAGCGTCGTCACTGTAATTTCTTAGGGGACTCAGCTACGCTGCGTTCAGCACGGCACCTGATGAGAGCACCCTCCCTTTTTTTAAAAAATGGACGAAACACCCCATGAAGAGTTACTTTGGGAAGGCGCTGGTGCACGTCTGTAAGTTCATTTCTCTCTGGTTGCCTGTTGCCTGGCAGAGATCTGAGTGCGCTCAGGGGATGAGTGAGAAGCATGCCTCTAGGGAAGGCAGACACACTTGTGGCTGACATGATCTTGGCCTCCTCCCAAATGGGGCACGGTACAGCCAAGCTGGTCAAGGACAAACAGAACAAAGTTCTCATCTCTGCAGAACTTTCAGGCTTGGATTTGTCTGCTTTATTTAGGGGGGAAAAAAAAAAAGTGAATTCCACAATGGTACACAGTGTTTCACCGAGACTCTGTGAATTGTTCACAGACTCTATGAATTGTTCCGGGAAACATTAGCCTCAGAGCTTCCCACTGGGCGACCCTACCAGAACACCTCGCATCTCTGACAAACAGAGTTTCCTTCATTCGAGCGTCTGCGGCCACGGCAGCTCTTCCCCTCCTTGGCGGTGAGGACGCCGATTTGCATTCAGCAGATGTTTGTGCAGCATGGACACCTGCCTACCAAGTGGCTGTTAGCTACATGGTTCACACTTCCACAACACTTCCCCTGCCTGCCTGCTACACTCTTGCAATCTGAGTCCCTCTTTCATGCAGTAAAAGCAGCCATACTTCCTGCTCCTCCCATGGTGCTGAGCAGATGCTTCCCCAGAGAGGGATCAATGTTTTGTCCCCCCAGTCTGAAGCCTCTGATCTCTCGTACAGCTCAGAACTGCTGCTTTCAAGCTGGCAGAGCCACTCCTCTGACCATAAATGAAAAGGGCCTATGCAGGCAGGACTACTCTCCGCGGAATAACCACAGACTGTTCTCACCTTGATGGGCCTTTCCAGCTCTGGCTTCTTGTAACGCAGCCACATCATGCCAATGATGGCCAGAGCCACGCACAGCCAGTTGAAGAAGCTGAAGAAGTTGATGACTGAGAAAATGTTGTTGGAGAAGGCATAGAGCAGGGTCATGACACACTGTAGCCAGAAACAGAAGCCGTTACCAAAGGGAGAAGTAGGCAAAACCACATATATCACTACACCAAATACAGGTATTTTAGAGGAACTATCTACCAAGAATGGAAACAAGTTGATTAATTTTTACCTATTTAACCTATTTTCAGTTGGTGCCTGGAGTGATTTCAAAATGGAATGTGGAATATAAGGATATGATGAGAAGGGTCTATCTTCCCCCACAGCTGCAAGCAGAAATGGCTGTGTTTGGAGATGGTGCCCAAGCAGTCCTTCTCCAGCCACTCTGATGGTATCCTACCCCCACCCTTTCCTCCATACCAGCTCAGTGCTCAGCATCACAGACCCAGGTGCTTACCGTAAAGATGAGGGATGGCACTGGAGTGAGAAGCCTAGGGTGAATCATAGACAGGATTGAAGGTAGGTGTCCTTCTCGAGATCCCACGAAGAACAGCCTGAGGCGAGGGAGATAGAGCGGTTACCCCTACATCAACCCTTAGCCCAAGACTGGGTTTGTCTTCAACATATAACAAGTGGGGACAGTCCCTGATCAGCCTACACAGTGCTGACCAAGAAAGATGGAAATGCCCAAGTCTACACAAGTTTTACACATCAGCGGTGTGGTCGCACAATGCCAACTGTGGCCCCTTTTGCTAGTCACTGGTTCGAGAGCGGGGCCTGCCAGGATCAGACCCCAACGGCGGGTTCTGCACACATGCACAGTGGAAAGTCCCTGTCTTGGAAGGGAGGCAGGAGACAGGAAAGGAATGCAAGAAAGGAAAGGTTTATATCCTCCTTTCCAGAGAGAACATTTAAGCGACTTTGCTACGATAACCTGCGAAATGGGTGTCAGAGCTGAAATCTCCCACGTGCCAGTCCTGTCCCATCCCTTCTCCGCTTTCTGGAGGAATTCTCAGCCCTGAAGTTTCATAAGCTGCTGGTTTTCATTAAATCCACTTTCTCAGGCAACGCCACTGAGTTCCAAGCCTGTGTTTGGTTATGTCCTAATAACTTCAACAGGACTTTGCCTGAGGAACAGAAGACTAAGACCACTGCAAGAGATTCCTTTAAACTGGATATGGTTTTAAAGCCTTAAAAAAAATTATACTCATTCCCCACATGGCCTCCAGACCTTTTAGACTTTGTACCTACCAACAGCCACTCTTTGAAGGACAGTTCTAGACAAAGAGGCAGTAAGCACTGCTTGTAAACAAAACTCACAAAATTGAGCAAGAAACCTACCGGGAAGAAGTGAAGAGAGATCCATTAACAGATCCAAAGCACGATAAGCCAACAAAGACAGGTATGATCCAGGACATGACACCGAGGTGATAGTTCCCAAAGTCCTAAATGAGGGGCAACAAGAAAGATATTTCACACCTAAAAACACCCAAGAGAACTCACAGCTGCCTACAAAGACTTAAAATTTGTAGAAATCTGAATCATTAACATGGTTTAGTACCTCAGGCTTTTAAAGTGTTTTTCACATTGCCATTTGCTGCTTCACCTTCCTGAAAAAGTTTTGTGGAATTGCACAAAATCAGCAGAAGGCCTTTCCCTTGGAGTCAGGACACAACATTTACTAGACCAGCTATTCCAGAAGTTCAAGACCAAACTGAAACTGCACGGAGATTCAGATTTTTGGCTATTGCTGATTACACGCAGGGAGCTGATTCGGGATGCTGGGACACAGCCCTTTACAAATGCAGCGACCCGGCGTTGAAGCTTTACATTGCAAACTGACTCTGACCTGCTTCGCTGCAGTTTTATGTTGAAATAATTATGTTGATTTCAACAGACTTGCAAAGGAACACGACTGGAATAACACAGCACAGGCTGGTACGTCCAATAACTCAACCCTGTATACTTCGAGCAGGGGTTCACTACGAACCCGAAGGAGAGAGTGCCATCACCTGAATGGCCCAGACCAATCTATACTGGCCTGGGAGAGTCCCCTCAAGCACTGAACAATCCTGGTGACACTTAGTTTGCAAGACCATGCAACACTGCTCACTTCTGAAGCAATCAGGGTTTCTGACTGCAATGGCATTTTAATCAATAGAAATATTATTTTTCTCTCTTAATTAGAACAAGGAAGACACAGAGGGAGAACAGCCTAGTTCAGTACTGACCGAATGACCTTTTCCCGTAAATACCATGCTCTGGTAACTGATGATAAGTCATGCGGCCAGCAGCACCTTTGGGTATTTATGAATTAAGAGCAGCACTAACCGCCTGCCCTCCCTTGCTCTTCTCCGTGATAAACCCCCTGTGGTATCACACTGTCCTTGCCTGTTCCCGTCACAGTTGCTCTTTATCTCCCGTCAAACATGAGTTGTTTTATAAGCAGCCATGGTCAGCATGGAACAAACTAGGAGATGTATGTAGAGATTGTAAGTCTAATTTAACCAGCCTTGGAAAACAGATGAGTCACGTCAGAAATGCACCTATCTTACCACAGCCACAGCTTCGGACGTCAGCATCTGCTCCGTCGACAGGGTTGTGAAGTAAGCCAAGTTTGTCAACACATAAACCAAAGTAACTACAGGTAGTGAGATGATGATAGCCAGAGGCAGGTTTCTAGGAAGAAAATATAAATTGTAATGAGCTCTGCAGTTCAGAGAAGAGAGTTGTCGATGCCAGGGAATGTTATGGAAGAAGGTTGCTGCTGCTGTGGCCCTTCTGGATTCACTTAAATTTGGCATGAGCCATTCTGCTTTTCTTTGGCTCCTCAGCAAATCCCGTTTCCCAGCCACACTCTGCTCCTCTAGAAGGAGAGAAGAAAATGCTCACACAGGAATAGCCCGGAGGCTGACAGATGCAGAGCGAAGGACTGTGGCAGATGGAGCTGTTTGTGTGGAGGGACTCTGGCTGTCTGGGCAAGCAGTAAACCAAGTTCACTGCAAAAGCAATTAAAAATAAGTCCCCACGTTTCTTGCTAGCTAGTGGCATTAGCACATGCATGCTCTTCTGGACAGAGAAGAAGCATTTATGCTGGTGGCTTTCTTGTGGGAGATGGAAAGATGAGGGATTTAGTGGGCTGTTTTTAGGCTCTAACTCTGTGCAGCTGGCTGGACTGACGAAGTCCAAGGAAAACTAACTCAGACACAGCCTAAGTGGGTCTACAAAGATGGGGTCGTGTGGATACAAATTCGCCTTTCCCAATAGTCTAACTTAATTCATGAACAGTAATTGAAAGAGGAAGCCCTGCTTGATGCCACATAATTGTGGAGCTCAAAGCCACAGGAGGTGAGCGTCAAATACCATGTCTGCCTTCAGAAGGCAAGAAAATAATTGCAAACTGCAAAAACTTTCATAACCCTGTTTGTMAAGGAAAGGGTGTATCAAATCTCCTGCTTCCCAGCAGGCACTAATCACTGCTGGGGTCAGCCAGAAACGGGCTCTTGCACAACTGATCCTGGAGCCCATATTTAGAGAAGGCCACACCTTCCCTACAAGCAAAAACAAATTGTCACTGATGTCCTGCTTTGGCGTGGCCAACCCTCATCTCACCAGGTCCCCCGCGCAACCCTGAAAGGCACGGGCAGTGCAGAAAGTGGCCTATTGCTTGATGGAACAGAAAGAGCACACAGCAAATAGACATATGCTCAAATACTTCTGGGAGTTTACACAAGACTGTAATAAATCCGTAAGTGCCTCTTCCTTGCCTATAATTCAGAGAGGTGCCAGGCCAAGGAAATGGGACTTTCCAGTATCACTGATAACATTAACAGTGCAGGAAAGCAGTGTAAACAACAGCCCTCCTCATATAGATGATATTATTATCCCCTCCCCCTATTCTAAGGAAGAACAATGCCATTATCTGTCAAGTTTTTGGTAGTGATAACTAAAGATAGCCCCTTCTTCCCTTTCCCTAGAAGACCTTGGCTTCTGGGCTGATTAGCAACATCTATTAAACACAAGGCTGCCACAAGGAAGGGACGTCCCAAGAACAACCACCTTTCCCCCTGGGGAAGTCATCACAGGACACACACATACCTGTAGGGATTTATCATCTCTTCTGTAACAAAATTCAAGTAATTCCTATAATTTAAAAAGGACAGTGGTTAATTCTGATTATGCCACTCAATAAATTAAGCCCTTAATTTACCTGTGTGCAATGGAATTTTAGGAGAGGTAGAGAGACTGAATCCTGCTGCAGAACTTATGGTGGCTGATGCACAGTTCAGGATCTACAGTTCGGGATCTATAGTACAAAACCTGCAAAAGTCTGAGCCCTGGATGCTGCCAGGGATCTAGCACACCACGTTGCCAGTCAACTTCCTTACAACAGGAGGGGTGACTGCAGGCTAAGCAGCGGGCCCACTAGCAGCAGAGCCACTCTTTGGGCAGTGATGATGGCTGCAATCAGGCTGTTTTCACTGCAAAATGAGCAGGTTCCTTCAGTCTGCAAGTGCTCAAAGGGGCTGATAAAAAAAAGCTCTCCAGGAGCTTGTTTGGTGCTGTCCATGAGAGATGCGCACAATTACTAGTCACAGGCACAGAACCGAAAGTCTCCACCAGCAAATTGCTTTGAACTTCACCAAACAGGAGTGACAGTGAGTTGATATGACTGTGTCTGGATGAACAAGTGTAGGAACAGACTGGGCTCCTGCTCAAAAAGATGGCCCAGAGCACGTGAAGGACCTTCTTCTGCACGGAGCTGTTAGCCACAGCAGCCTCTCTACTTTGCCATACCTAATGAATCTGTTGGCCTGTAACACACCTCTCCTCTGCTAGACAAATCCATCCTGGTGCTTTCTTTTAATACCATCTCTGAGGTGCGCCAAGAAGCCTATTAACTGCTCACTGGGATTCCTAAATCCTATGATTGCTAGCAGCTCTTTCTGCTTCCATGTCCTGGCTGGAAACAGGGTGTGAAGTATGACTATTAACATTATTAGGCAAAACCAAAGCATTTGCATCATTGCCCTCATAACAAGAAAGAGCTGGTCCTGGACCAGGCTCTTCCTGCAAACATACACAATCTAGAGACAGGAGGAATGAACTACAACATTTGGTGCTGAAAAAGGAAAGAGGGCTGCATCTTACCATCCTCCATAGGCAAAGAGACCGCTGTACAAGGCTAACACGATGCTCCCCACATCGACTTTTGTGCCTTCAAAGGAATGTTCAGGAGTCAGGTTTGTCACATCGCCTGCAGAGAACAGAAACCAGAAAGGACCAATTTTAGAACTGGCCAAACTGTGAACTTGAGGGACCTTTGCAGGGTTATGAAAGGAAAGAGAGAAACCTCGAGGCAGAAGCTGCTCTGAGGACACTTAATTACTGTGCTGATGCATTGCTGGTTGCATCGGAGAGCATGTGCACCTATTTCTATTGAGCTGGCCCCTACAGTTTTACAGTGCTTAATTCCTCTGGAGTAATTCATCAAGTAATCAGGCTCAAACATACCTGTCTCAAGCAGCTGGCCATTATAGAGCGCTCAAATTTTCTCACGCTGTGCAATGTGCCATCGCTGCGGTAATCTCCCAGACACCTCCCTGTGAAGAAAACACCCTGGGGTCCTTCTAGCTGGAAGATGCTATGCAAACAGATATTGTCACATTGTCTTCTCAACTGAAAGCTGCTTTTATTTGATAAAAAACCAGGATTTCCTCTAGTTCCACCAGCGACCTGATAAAGCAGAGGGTTTACGGCAGTCTCTTTGATTGTGGGAAGTTAGCTGCTTTAGGGCTTGAATATCAAAAGTTCCTGTTATTTATCTGCTTTTGAAACAGAAAGCCATAAATAGAGGGTTCAATTGAACATTTGGTAAGAACTTTCCCAGAGCAGCCAAGAGTTTATTTATTTTGCTTTAAAATGCTCTGCCGCTGTTTTGTTCCCTGCCTTTTGATCTGGAGCCTACATCCAGACCGGGATGGGGAAGCCACACTCCCTCGGCGAAGGCAGAGCTCCCCTTTGTGAGGAAGGAAGCGGAGCGAGGCAGGATTCAGTACTGCGCACGTTAGCAGTCAGCATCCCAGGAGCCCTGTTGCTGCCCATGTGATTCCTCTTAGGGCACAGACCTTCACTAATCGCACAAGCAACCTTATCACATGGCAGTCAGCAGTGCCTGGAGCTTAACCCTTCATCTCCCGAAACAACGTACCCAGGACTTGCATCTGGGGAAAGACAAGGAATACTGACAGCACACGGTGTTCTTCCTCTGAACTGCCTCTCCTCCCATCTTGCGCTGGAAAATTTCACTCCCCTACCCCACCAAGCACCACATTTGCAGATGCCTGGTAACAAATCTAGACGCACAGACCTTTTCACTCCTGGCACTCGTGTTTCTATTGGTGGGGAAAGGGTGGGGTTAGAGGGCTTGCTGGGGAGGGAACGGGGGCAGCTGAACTGGGATGCGAGAGACGAAAGAAATGCAGGTGGAGTGTAAAGGCCAAGTAACAAACTGGCCTGGGGTTGCCGCTCTCACCTCCCCACAAGGCAAAGTGGAGGAGGAATTAAGGGGAGCAGCTGTCATTTCCAGGTAGTCTACAAAAGGCAATACTCCCTAACACAGCGGGCAAAATGCTCTCTGCTCACAAAGCTGCCCAGGAAAGCAGCCTGCCTCCGCCTTCTTCCCTGCCCTCGTTTGCTGTCCTGTTTGCAGGGGGATGCTGTTGGTGGGAGCTGAAGAAGAGCCAAGGCCACAGTAGGAGCACATGCATTGGGCAGTTGGGTCTGGAAAACCCAGCCCCAGCTACGTCCATCAGGTTTGCAAGGCCCCCAGTTGCCCAGATCCCACCGCAGACCCAGTTTTCCTGGTGTGAGGCTGCTTTGTCCCTCTCTCCCCACACCTTCTCACAGGAGGAAGGTCTCTTCCGAATTAACCTTGGAACATGCTGGTTGTATTTAATGCCCCTTCTGCCAGGGAATCTTCTTAGCAAAATGCACCAACCATTTTTAAAAAGTGGGGTTAGAACACATGCAGGAGAGTATAATAGGGAAACCAGCCCTTCTGTTGGAAATGGGGAAACCAAGACAGCAAACTGGTTGAGGAGCTACAAAATAGGGTCTAGCTGCCAGTGCTTGAATGAAATAAGGCACTGAAAGGGGAGAGCTGTGTGGAAACTCAAAGAAACTGATACAATACTGTGAGATTAACCTTAATTCCTGGCTATTAGGTTCAGCCATATAATCTTAACTTGGCATTAACGCTCTGGCTTGGCTCCGAACAATAAGGCTGAGCTGAAGGAGAGGCTGCTCGGTATCATGTTCTGCTTGATCCCCCAGCCTAAGCTTTCATTAATTTATTTTCTGCCTTTCCCAAATAATTACCAGTCTAGTTCCTTCCAGGTCTTTTCTTATGGGGAAAAAGATACAGTTTTTGTTAATAGTAACTGTAATTAGCTACTGGAACCACACGCAAAAGGACTAGGAGAGCAGGTATCTCCACACTCTCTCTATGGGTGCAGCGCTGAAGCAAAGGAAGAAAAACCAAGCCTGACATTTCATTACTCTGTGGGTGCACAGTGGGTGGGTGGGGGGCAATGGATGGATGGGTGGGACACAGGTAATTATTACTCACACCTTTTCCTTGCACCTGCCACAGCACATATCTAACACATCTCTTCAAAGCACCAGCACTGAAATGCAGCTACTGGCAGAGGATTGGCAAGTCAGGAGGAAGGGCTCTCCCAGACCACCTTCAGGCTAGAGATAAGTCTCATATGGACAACTCCATGAACCACAGTGCGTCTGCTTTCATTCCTCTCTCTTCTCTACTTCTTGCTTTTGTCCCTCTGACCATGTCATGATTGCCAGTCCTCTAGCTAGGAAGGAAAGGGCTCTCTTTCTCCTCAACTCTTGAGAAGCTGACGCCTCACTGTCCTCTCCCTGCCTCACCTAGCAAGTGTTGTAGCTCTCCAAAAACTTGCAGCAAGTTGCTAAACTTCATGTCTCTATCATCCCACGGTCAAATGAGGATTGCAACCTGTCATAATGTGATTAAACAACCAGAGGAGCTGAGATCTCTCTCTTCCCAGGGACAAGCTCATCTTCTCAAGTGTCCATGTGCTACCCCTTTGCCACAGGTTTTCTTTCTTTCATGCCTCATGGCCTCCTGGTTGCATGACAGAGCCTGGGCTCCTTAACAAGCACCCTCTGAAGATTGCATCTCAGCAGAGCAGTCGTCCTCTCCTGCCATCACAACAAGGCTCTGTTCCACCCTGCCAAACGGTGGATCACCAGAGAGAGAGTAATTTGTGCTCGCCAGTAATGCCTTTACAGACGTAACTGGCACCATATTATGTATCTTGGGGCAATAAAGCCAAACTCCAGCGATGGAGGGTATGCCAGATGTCCTCCCGACATGGGCTAAGCTGTAAAACACAGTGGGTGAGCTCTGACTATATCTGCGTTGCCCTGATCTTGCTAAGAGCCCCACACAGAGATAATCAGACAGAGGTTCAAGCAGTTACTAGACAAATGCTTGGAACAGAAATCCATCAAACACAAAGATATTGCATCTGGTGCAGAAGACCCCGAGGTGCATGGGAGGCTGAGAAAGCATACTGGGAGGCACTGCAACATGTTTGCCTTGTTATTACACTCTTTAAGAGGCTCATTATTGGTCACAGCTGGAGACTGGGAATACTGGACCAGATGTCCTTCCTCTAGTATTTATTTCTTACATTATTTACTTATTAGGGCATGCTGTTCCAAATGGAGAGGTATGAAATTCTGTTCCTGACAGACACTCTACTTCTTACTCTTTCAAGCCTGAGTTTACAGTTCAAACCTCTAAAGGACTCTGGATCAAATGAACAGTTACAGACCTGCGGGTGAGACTGCCAAGCACGGCCTCTGCTGCTCCCACAGAGCAAGAGGCTCCCCCACGAGCATGTCCTGGCCCAGGGCTTGCTGCAGGCCGAGGCGTGCTCTGCTTGTCCTCCTCGGCGCCTCTCCATCCCTCTCCTGCTCACACCCCCTGTTAGGAGCAGGGGCTGCTGCAGACAGTGGCAGCCGCTCTCTGGGCAATGCCCTGCCCATGCCTGGCACCCTGATGATCTGGAGCCTGGTTTGAACTGGCTGTTCAGCTGCACTCTGCTCTACAATTAACCAAATTAAGGTAACAAGCTGTGACATAAACCCTATTTGCTGATCTTGCCAGCTGCCAAGACTCTGGTAATTGCTCCAGCAAGCGATGGGTCACCTGGGGCCTTTCTGCGGGAGGGACCTATTTCAGTCCATGCGCTGCATGTTCAGACCTTTTCTTTGAAAATGCTCATTTGCTCCCCAGTCATGTCCATTCCGGTTTTAATAGCACAGCAATCTTCTATTGCAATAAGTGGTTAATCATAATTAAATAGTTTTAGCTTGCCTAAGCAGTGAGGAGAGGGAACACAGCCATCTAGAGAACTCAGCAAAAGACGGGGAGGCCATTCAGTGTGTTTCGCTCATGGACAAAATTGAGCCAAAGAGAAATGTGTTGTATATATGAAAAACCCCAAAGGAGAAGATCCACTCAGCTGTTGAGACATTTCCTGAGAAAAGTAATGTGAGTTCAATTGACTGAGTCATAAAACTGGACAGTGAGAAACACTGAGAGGCCAGGGTTTGGGCAGCATTTCTACAGCAACTCATAGCTCCGCAGGAAATGTCCCCCTGGTAGCCACAAACAGTTGCTCCTCTCCAGCTGCTACCATTGACCTAATCACTGTGCTGCTGCCGCGTGCCCAGCTTTGCACTATGCAGGTCTGAACAGCAGCTCTTAAACTCGGTTCCCTAGCAGATGAGTTTATGGGTCTCTGCTTATGGTCTGAAAACCACCACCAGAAGCCTTGGCCCAGCAGAGAGAGCATCCAACAAGGAGCCAGAGCTCCTGGGTTACACTCCTGATTCTCACTACTGGCTGTGGACAAGTTATGACATTTCCCTGTCTTTCAACTATTTCCTCCTGTTTTATGGAAAAATGCCTCTTTCCTCCCAGTGCTGGAAAGCTTTGTAAATACCATTCATGAAGAGCTATTATCTCTGCTGCAGGCTGAGGCCAAGGGTCTGGGCTGCCAGATTCACGCCCCCACAAACGCATTATTACCTCTATTACAGAGCTCAAAGCATCCAAGGAGCCCAGAGGCTGGGAAAGAGTCAGCTGCCCACTGGAGCCGTGCTCTTCTTCCTGCTCATAAGCTAACAGGAGTGAGAGAAGACACCCACCACTCACCTTCCTAATGTGGCATCACACCCTGATCTCAGTAGGAATATGGCCACGTCCACTAGCTTCAGACAAAAATCTTCCTGAGAAATTGTTGAAAGCCAGGAAGCCCAAGGAGTCACGCTTCACAACTTCTCCTTTTGCCGTGGTCTACCAGAGCTCTCAGGACAAAATACTTGGGAAAAACAGCATTTTGTAACCTCTTCCACTTCCCTCTGCATTCTGCTGCTATCACCAAAAAATCTTTACCCTCCTTCTAGGCAAACACTTCCCCATTTTCACCACCTCTGTGCCAGCATAGCATTTGCTGATAAAAAATAAAGAAGCAGTTACAGAAGTCCTGGCGTGGGCCCTGGAGTGAGGCTGCTCTGCAGGCGGCCAGGTGCACAGCCCAGAGCACACCATGTCCCATCCCGGAGCCACGGTGCGCAGGGCAGTGCAGGGACCCGGGATGACCAGAGTCACTTTGATCCTTGGCACAGGAAGGAAAGGCCGTTTCCTACATGCCCCCTGTCTGTTCTTATTAGGGCAGATTAACAGCAAGGTGCTAACCCTAAACAAACCACCCAGTGGGTTTCCTGCCACTTCCCGTAAGCTTGATTTATCTTGGCTTCTCTGCACAACACGTTCAATCCATGTTCACAGAAACTTCTGATTGAGAATGATGAGCAAGAAAAGATGAGTCTTTAGAGAGGGTGAATAGAGGCTGACTAGACCTGTAACAGAGCCACAAACCTTTGGAGAGGGCAGATACACCTGCCTGTCACCTGGACTGCTATCAGAGAGCATTAGTTTTAGTCCCATTTCAGTTGGAAGCCGTGGAATAGAATCCATATACAATGCAAGCCCAAGCACACATATATGCACACAGAGCTACCAAGAGCATTGACGCACCCCTGGCATGAACCACTGCTTCTGCTGCAAGCAGAGGCTGAGAGAGGAGGCGCAGAGAGAGATGCAAAGATGCAAACAGCAGATACCGAAGCATGAGCTGCGCTCTGGTTAAATGTGTCTGCATCACTGACACAGCTGCATTTGGAAAAATGAGAAGCCAACACAGAACCTCTCATGTCACCTGCCTTAGAACCCACCCAACTCACAACAGTAGTGATCAGGGGTCTCTGTGACCCCTCCCAGATGCACTCCTCAGTCTCAGATGCAAGACACCTACCTCGATCCAGCTAGGATTTGGCATTTCAATTCAGGATACCAAAACAAACAGTGTGCTACATCCACATCTCCTTGGATGAAGCAGCTTTTCAGATGTCAATACATTATTTCCACCCTGAAGAATTAATGCAGCCACTAACCTCCACAAACAATATAGCTCACGTCAGCATTAAAGGCATCACAGGCACCCTTCCAAGGTGTACATACATAGCCATTCAAACTCTCACTGATCATTTGATTTTTGGTTGTTATTAAATGCATTTTATTTGTTTTTGGACAGGTAATTTCACACTCGTAAAATCCAAAAGCCCCAGCAGGCTGAACTCTATCCTTGAATCTGTAACTGCCAAAAATTTTCTGGGCAGAGTGGGCAATAAAAAAATGGGCTGAGCAAAAATTAACCCCTGCTCACTCCAAATCCAAACATGCAAACCACAAAGCACACTAACCTGCCATGCCCACCTGGCCTCAGCAATTGCAATCACCTTTGGCTGGAGATGAAATCAATGGTTAGAGAGCGACAAACCCATAAAACATAATTGCTTTCTATCAGCCCTCCAGCATAAGATGCCTGATCAATCTCCAGCATGCTCGAGGTGATTTAGAGGTGCAGAATGCTGGCCACTTTCCCAGCTTCCTTGTTCACTCTCTCCTTCAGCACAGCCTTCCACTTTTCATCCACACCGTTAATCAGAGGGTGAGTAAGGGAAATGTAGCAGCTTTCCTTCAAAGCTTAGTGCTGGTAAAAGATGTTATAGAGGCATTTCTGGATGCCAATGTAACAAGAAACAGTATGGGCAGCTGCAGGGCACACATTTCCTGCAATCTTCTGTGCAGGAGCCTTGGCCCCAACTTGCAGGGACACACTCAAAAGCTTGAGGGATGTTTACTACCCATAGGCCTTGCCTCATCTCTGCCAAAGAGGACCTACAGAGAGAGTTAGTCATGGGTTAGCTGGGTGAACACCCGCCTGGTTTGGCTTCGGTCTCCGAACTCATTCCAGATGGCTCCAGCTCCGCCATCGGCAGATTCCCGCGTCCCAGGTTGTGTCCTAGAGTCAGTTCCCAAAGGGAGCTGGTCCCTCCCGACACAGACACCAGTGCAGCAGCTTCCCCGCTGCACACACAGCGTGTGCAAAGGCATCACTGACTGCTCCATCTACCCTCATTTTCTAAAGAGCAGGTCACGCCTGATGTGGCAGGAAATGACAAAAATCACTTTAAAATCCCCCTAAACATTGACCTGACGAGCAGGTTTGTTCTCCGGTTTACCCTACGGACACGAGAGGTTAAGAGAGCAGGTCAAAGGGAAGCTTGCAGCAGATTCCTGCAGCTGTGCTAGCTGCTTATTCCTCTCCAAATGGCTGGGCATGATTAAGTGCAGGTTCAAATGGAAGTGGATGCAGACAATGACAACACTTGTTCTCTGCTGGTATCTGTGTGCAGTTGTGCTTTGAAACCTGAGGGAGCCTGATTTTAATTACCAGCCATGAATTTCAAATTTTCCTGTCATTTCAGCAGGACCCCTTCAGAGCAAACCTGCTCGCTACACTCTTGGGACTATATTCACTCCTTTGCTCTTTGCAGAGTTTATCTGCTCAGTCGCTAGGTCTCATTACAGATTTGGCTCAAGGGGCTTTTCTGGGACATTTGACTGATGCTGCTATTAGCAGTAGAGAGGAAAATCTGGGAGGAAAGGAAGAGCAAATAAACTTTTCCTTCCTCAGATGTTCTTAATCACAGGATTTGTCACAAAAAAGGTGAAAAAATAAATTTGGCCAGAGAATTAGCAAAATAACCCTCACTCAGAGAAACAGATCAGATGGCCATTTTCTAGCAAAAGGCAACAGTATTCAATAAATGAAGGATATACACATATGTGCAGGCACACACACATAGCCAAGATGTTGCCTCATGCCCAGAGTACTTAGATGGTATTTTTATTAGGCTTCATAGACATGCTAAGCACACCTTAATATCTGAGGGTTTAGATCTTCAGTTCTGCATTTTCAGAAAACATCCCACATTGAGTTTACAATTTGCCAGCCACAAGTACGCTCCTAAATACCCTTTTACAAAGAGCAAACAATATGGGGGGGGAAGGAGGGAGGATGAGAGAAATGTGCCACTGCTGCATTATGTAGTACACATCTATTTAAAGAAAAAACTGTCATTAAAAACAAGATTCCCTGCCTAGACTAAACTCTCCACGGCCCACGTCTGGAGTTAAACCTACCTGCTTTGTCCTTAGTTTACCCCGTGCTTGTTCAGCAGATGCAGCGCTCTGCTGGTCGCTGATAAGCGCAATGAAGGGAGCTAAAGAGAGTAATGCTGATGGTTACCATCCTAGCAGGCACTTGAGGCACCACAGACAAGAGATTTAAGATCAGAAATCAGGCATTAAGAGAGAGAAGGGAAGATAACTTCAATAAAAATAATTCAATAACATGAGTGTTAAATTCTATTTCCCTAAGTCCCTGCTGCCCAAATGTTTTACAAAGAACTTGGCTGAGGAATCACAGCGAGGTCTGTAGTCCACCTCTGCAGCCCTCCGCTAAGTACAGCAGCCAGAACTGGCACCTCGCTGTTTGCGCTGCCCAGGGTTAGATAAATGTTTAAGGAACCATAGAGTATCAACAACAAAAAAGCTGGAATATTCTTTTGATTAAAAGATATGCTTTAAAAACAGTTTTTGACCTCAAAACTTTCACCAAATTTCCCATGTAAAAAGTATCAGCATGTTCTTAAAGACTAGTACTTTTTCTTGACCATTTCATTCCTAGTTTACTTTTCAAGCCATTGTGCAGGTGATTTGGGTATGAACACAACAGCCATGGACCTAACCACAGACCTCTCAGCTCACGTCCTCTGAAGAGCTGGAGTCGGTGGAGAAGCATCCTTAGATCTGCATGACGCTCAGTCCAAGCTGGCTGCATGACCTAGTCCCAGACACCCTGACTTCCAGCCAGCCGTGTTAATCACTGTGTCTTACTGTCTGTCTGTCCACTAGGTAATAACATGGCCAAAAAATACCTAGAGATGGCTGGACAGAAGGCAATTTCTAAGAGCTGCTAGAGCAGCAGAACAAAAGAGCAGCCTAGTTTTCAGTAACAGTGGAGTGAAAATGTGCTGATCCCGTCTATGCTCGAAGTTACTTGCACAGTTTAAGTACTACAGATTTGTGGGTCATACAGCTGGGGGTAAAACTATACGGATTTACAAACCAATATACTAAGTCCAGGACACTGAACTTTTACAGCAACACAACTCTAGCCACATGAAGGTTTTTAAAACTGTAACTTTTGTATTAGTAAAATAATTGTATCCCAAGTGGAACCGCTATACTGGGTCAACTTTCAAGTAGTTGAAAGGCTGTCTAAGTATGAAACCAAAGTCTACCCTCCTTCTGAAGCTGCATGAGAGAAATGATGTAAAACAGCTGTCCGCAGAAAGATCACAAGGAAATGCTATTTTCTGTGTGGTAATATTGCCACATATTTCTTTGTCTTAAGATGTTACTGTTTTTCTGAAAAATAATAAAAATGCTCAGTGAAGGATAAAAAGAAAAAAAACAAAAACTGAAGGGGTGAAGGTCAATACAGAGCAGGACATACTTCTGCAAAGTCTCAGAAATTTCCACATTTGAGCAAGAAACTGTGGTATTGCTCCTCTACTCTGTTTATGGATACTGTAAACATAAAACAGCAATAGGGAGTAACCATTAAAGTAAGTTAACCAGCACTGTTCAGACACTATCCAGAGTGTCATGGGAACACACAACCCCTTCACCTCCGAAATTTCAGTACCAGCCAAATCGCCACAGAAGTATTATCAACTCAGCGTGTATTTTCCTCCAGCAATAGTTGCCAGCTAAGGACTGAACTTACTGAGCTGGTAGTGCTCAGAGTCCTCTTTGTCCAACGAGCTTTATGACTGGCAAAAAAGAAAACAAGGGCACGCAGAAGAACAGCGAAAGCATGACACGCTGCGGCTGCGGGACTCAGGATCATCCACATGCTCGGAGGTTAAACGGGCTTTTAGAAAAGTTACCCATTTAAAAGTGTCAGCACTCTAAAAGACTAGGCCTATAGTAAGTATTTTGCCTGGAGGACGTCCAGCAACTCTGTACTGCACTAACACGTAGTACAGACCTGAGAGAGTCACAGAAACAAAGGCTTCCAAGTGCACCTCGTCTGCCACCCCGCTCCAGGGCAGGTTCGACTGTACTTAAATCATTCCTGAGAGATGTTGAGTTAATCTGTTCTCAGAAACCTCCAATGAAAGAGTTTCACAACCTCCCTGGACAATCTATTCAAGCCCTGTTTTACAGGTAAAAGTGTTTTTTTAATGGCTACTGTGAATTTCCTGTGCCTCTCAGCCGGCACCCATTACTTCTTGTCCCAATGAACACAGAGAACAGGACAGTCCTTTCCTCTTTGCAGTGTGCTTTAGGTGATGCTGGTATGCTTTCCCTGAAGAAAAAGGAAAAATGTGTGTATCCCTGCTACAGTGAGGCATCAAGTTACCTGGCATGATTTAAAGAAAAGTTCACAATGTTGCAAAAGACGTGTATATGTGGAAGCTAAGGAAGGGCAAACGAAAGGAGCTTGCAAGTTCTTAAAGACTTACCAGAGAGCTCGCAACTTCCATAAGGCGATTAATAAAAATCCGTGTTAGAGCATGGGCAGACTTCTAGGCAGCACGTTGTTAAATACAAACTCAGACAAGCAGTGGTGCACGACTTGGGACAACTTCCAAATGTGGGCTGCGTGAGAAGCATCTTTTGTAAATCCAAAGGCTCCCACTCCGATCCAGCCTCCTTTATGCTGAGTGTTGCATGCACACACAGGAAGAGGTCTCTGCCCTCTGCTACGGTCTATTGCTTTTGATCTTGTTACTTTTCACTTTGAAGTGGCCAGGTAGTTTAGCAAGATACTAAACGTCACATGAAGTGCGCTATACTGCAAGATACGCTGAGCCATACAGCAAGATGCATCCAACTCATTGTAGAGCATCTGGGACCATTCGAGACCTACCAAAAACTGTAAACTGCAGCAAGTTTCATAGCGCCTCCACCCAAAAGATGTTCCCAGAGGGAAACAGCTTCAAGCACACTGTGGCATTGGCAGAGACCAACTTTTCTGTCAGAGAATAAGTGGTGCAAACCATCTGCTCAGCCCTGGCTCGTTATCACGTATGGCTGTGCACTTCACAGGCAACGTTACAGGTCAGCCGAGGGCACGAGAAAGTGGCATCCAGGACATCTTTGCTAGAGGGAGCTGCACAAAAGACTCCATTCATGTGTTGGCAGAAATACTGCTGGCTGCCAGGAGACTACATATTGTGATACAGGGAAGACAGAAAGGCAGAAGATGACAAGTCCTCAGGAGATAAAACGCTGCTGAGACAGAAGAGCATAGTATTTTTGGAGGGGAGGGGAAGGGGGGTGGTTTACACAACACTGAAATCTGCTGGTTACAGACATGAGTTGATGGACTGAACCGGTGTTTCCACCTGACAGACCAGAGCAGAAAGTGATTCACCCTCAACAAAAGGGCCAAAGAAATGTACAGAAGGAGGGAAGGTGATTCTGAAGATGTAAAATAAGGTTATTATCAGCAAACAAAAAAAGAATTGTAAATAAAGATTTCATGTAGTTCAGGTTAATTATTATATTTCAGACATTTACTGGTAAAATGATAAAGAACTAACAAAGATTTATTTTTTCCTTATCCTGGTTCTTCTAAGAGAAAAAAAAAAGTTCAGCTAAGCAGTCTGGGAAGATTAGAAGAGGAGGGAGGTATATTTTGTGATAAGCCTTGAACAATGTTCCTGTAGAGTGTAGGCACTGAGCTGGAAGAAAGTAAAGCCTCTGATAAAGCAAGAAATTCTGCAAAGACAGCACTAGCTCTCCAAGCTCAGGCAGGAATTAAAAAGACCCACGAATGCACACAAACATACACACACACACATCTGCCAGTACAGAGATGGAACTATCTATAGACTTTTATCCACATTTAACAAGCAGGGCCTGTACTGTTCCCTGAGAAAAGTTTGTTTCCACAAAACTCACACAAAAAAGCAGACAGCAAAGCTTATCTGTGCAGATTAGTTAGTCAGCCGGGTTTGGAACAAAATATCTCCCTCGATATGAGGGTATTTTAAGTGTGTTTGAAGAAAACAAGCAAAAAAACCCAGAAGATTTGCTTTACATTCCGATTTTTATCTACTCTTTTGGATTTCAGTTGAGAGACATCAGTGCCTGTTTCAGCCGAGAGCCCTAATATCACGACATCACTATCCATCACGCAGTGAGAGCGCATGTCTCTGCAGCTTTGCCTGACCCAGGTGTTTCAGCCTTTCCCTGGCAGGACCTTTCCCTGTGAGAGCCTATCGACTAGACCAGGATACTGCATACCTGAAGCAGGAAGAAGGGAAATGTGCAGGCACAGTTTGTGAAAGAATGAAAATTACGGGTTGGGGGGCAGGGGGATTTTGCTGATGCAGATACTTCTCTACTAGCAAATTGGCCCCGACCAGCAGCCAGTTACAGAAAGGACTTCTGAGAGCCACAGCACCAAAATTTTCAATCAGTGTTGACTTTGCAGCCCTGCAGTCTGGAAGTGAGAGACCACACAGTGACTGAATGAAGTAGAAAAGAGTTTGGGTGGTATAAGCTGCATCTCAAAAGCATGAAATCCAGCATAACTTCAGCGAGGTAAATACAAAACGTGGTACTTAAAACACACACATGCACTCACCTCTTTACAAAGTATGTGCTGGAAATATCACCCAAGCATGCAAGAGAACAAAAGACGCTTGGAACACTTTTCTACTAGCTTTGAAATGCTTGGGTTAGGACTTCAGGGCTTTATCCTGAATTCCCCAATCCTGCTCTAACTGCATACCGCCTTCAACAGAAAAAGGAAACGTACTCACCCTTTGCAAGCTGAACGAAGCCAAGAATGATGATCAGAGCCAGTGCCAGCAGTTTTGCTGCAGCAAAGGCATCCTGAACACGAGTAGCAGCTTTCACACTGTAACAGTTCACCGCTGTGAGTAGCACTGAAAGAAACAGACAAGAAAAGACACATCGGTTTTCAATGAATTCTTTAAAATGCAAAACAAATTGTGACAAACTGTCATTTGCTTCTTGCTAAAATTTAAACAAAGTGTCTCTTAGAAAAAAAACGTCATGAAGTTCACAGCTGTAACCTTATGCAGCAGTTTTAGGAGCTCCTTTCTAATGATTTGGCAGATAAGTCTGAGACCATTCAATATTGCATTAGCCACAACAGGCCTCCAGCCATGGAGAAATGCATACTGACTGCTTCCACCTTGTAGATCAGAACCCCATGTTTCTCTTCAAAGATTTGCTGTATTTTGGGTAACAAAATTAAATTTTGAGCTGTGCTGTCCAGGAATTAAAATAGAAACATTTCAAAAGCAATGCTCTGCAGCTAGACACTTCTCTATTCTGTCTTCTGTTTTTGCAGCAGGTGGTTTGAATGGTGCATATACACTTTGGGACAAGGAACTGCTCCTTTGCATAGAGAAAGTTTCTGAGGGCATATAAATAAAAGCAATTACTGCAACCATTAGCATTAAAGTACTCAGCTGCAACCCCCTGCTAAGTCAATCCAATTAAGGCTGCAGTCGGGGCAGGTTAAGTGAAAACACCATAGAAACGTCAGGACAATGTCAAGAACTGATATATTGTTATTTGTATAACAGTAACACCTGAAAGGCTATCAAGGCCACACTGTGCTGCTTACTGCATAAACATAAAGGAAAAGACAGCCCTGTCCTGACATATCAGTAAGCTACGAGACAAATAAAGCCTGCAGACGGCAGAGACGGGAAGAGAACATGGATCTAATGAAATTCTCATCCTGTGCTTGACCTCCTTGATGAGCGGTGCCAGGGAAGGTCACACAGACTTCCACGGATGGACACCGGGGCCACCCTGCAGCTTTCCTGTGTCCCAAGGAAGAGACAGCTGCACAAAGCGGGCCGGCCGAGCGGCTCAGCTTCGCTGCGGCTGGCCCAAAGCCCGTACATTGATTTGTGCTTGAGCTTGTGCTTGATCACACTGCCTCCATGCGCAGGTATGCAGCATTTTGCCTCCAAGAAATCTCCCATTATCAAGTTGCTCTGTGATTAATGCAACTAATGAAACCTCATTTCCTGCAGCTTTTTGCCCTATGCCCCCATAATCCTCCTCTGCAGCACCAGCTCCCCGCGCTGTTTGGCACGGTGCTCCCACCAGGCAACAAACAGCATGAACAAGGGCTTGTCTAAAACCACGAGGTTGCTGACTGTCTGGTGAGCTGTCCCCAAACGCTGACCTTCACCTGCAGTAAAGTAGGTTTCTCCCTTACACCCAGCGCTACTCACAAAACTCCTAGAAAGGTAATCCCCTTCGGGACTTACACTCTTCTTTCAAATCTGGTTCAAAAACAAGTTCAAAAGCTGAGTAAGGAGAGTGCATGTCAGAGAGATGGGCAAATGTCATGTGGAGAACGAAGGTGTCCCATGGCTGGATTCCCTGCCTTCCTCCTCCTCTCCCCTACACTAAGTCACCCTTCGCTCCCGTGCTTTGCCAGCCCAGCAGCTTGCAACCCCAGCTGCCCGTGACCGGCCCCCGGAGCCAGCCAGTCACCGAGCAGCTCGGGGAGGAGTGGACCTCAACCCTTTTCTCTTTAGGCTTTTCCCTGTAGGCTCTGATCCTTTCCCACTCAGGTTGCAGCTTGTATTTTTACTCTGCAGGAGCCGGGCAAGTTTTTCTAAAGCTGGTAGAGGACAGAGCTAGGCAACCAGGGCTGCTCTATGTTCTGGGACACGTTAGAATAAAATCCAGTTGCTGCATTCCTTCGCGTGCTTGTCACCTGTTTCCTTTTCACGCTGGCCTCTGCCCTTGTGGCAAAGACGTACTCCCACATTCTGCTGCTCGTCTTTGCAGGACCCCACTGACAGCACCAGGGCCAAACGCTGCTCCTCAAAGCTTCGGCTTGGACCCAAATTGCCCTCCCCTTTCCACCTGCAGGGTTAGGGTGGTTTGGGGGCCAAGTTTGTCCATGCTGGCCTCCCTTGGCAGCAAAGTAAGAAAAGACTAAAGGCAGCGGGGTCCTGCAAAGCAAGATCGCCTCCTAGCTATGGACCCATATCCAATTGACCGTGCACTGATTGAGGGTACCTGTGCACATGGAGGATGTAGGTACTAGTGTGTCATGTACTCATGAGCCCACCTCCAGTGTGAGGTGGCTGTAGGGGAGCGGGCTGCAGAGTCTACCGTAGCTCTCCACGCCTCGGCTGGGCCGAGCAGCTGCACAGGTTCTGGACTGGATCTGCTCACGCCAAATTAGCTCCGAGCAAAGGCACTTCCCTGTATTCTCACACCCTGCCTAGAGCAGCATGGACAAAAGTGGAACCAGCACAATAAACTGGAAACTGAGAAATAAAACTACGGGAGAAGAAAAGGAAGAATGAGTATTTTGATATTTAAGAAGATCTTACTGGCTCATTCCAGCCCTGCATCCAGTCTTGTCCACGAGAAAGCAATTGCATTCACTAAGACTTCCGGGAATCATAGCTTAGCCCACACCAGAGCTGGGAATAGCTTTCCTGGAACACGTGAACATGGACATGCTTGGACACACTCACTGACTGGCTTCACGGAGCCCTCTCTCTAGGGACACCAGTATCTGGGTCTGACAGCAGTAATTACACCAAGAGTTACTGCTTGAGCGAGCACCATGGAGCAACGGGACTTCCTGGTGACTCAGAGCACACGCAGGCAAGAAGGGATACGAATTGCATCATTCATTCACACGGGCTTAAGAGCCTGCTACAGCCACAGCACAGCAGCAACAGGCACGAGGCTGAGAGGATTAAAGTGTCTGCATATTGCTCTGCTAAGGGCTGCGGAGAAAGCTTGTAGGGGATCTTCAGGCAGGGAAGAGCCACGCCAGTCCCAGCGCGGCAGACTGCCTGCCCCAGAACACGATGCTCGTCACTGCCTGCTTTCAGGATCATTGGCTTCCCCCCCCCGGCAAAAAATGTCTAGGATCTGGAGTCTTTTGAATACAAGAGAGTTTAAAGTTTGGAGAAAAGAAAGAGTTGCAAACCTTCACAAAGAAAAGCATGTGATCCAATATAACCTACAGAAATAAAAAAWAGAAGTAAAAAAAAAAAAAAAGGAAAGAAAAAAGGGAATCCCAAATTCACTGTTTTCAATAACGTGTTTCAAGCCCATTTGGCACTTTTGAGGAGTCTTGAGTGTTTGCAGTTAGCAAGACCGAACTGACCCAGCCGGGAAGGGCACGCACCTCCTGCAGTCACGGGCTCTCGCGCCCGTCATAGCCTGCACTACACTTTGGCTGACCTGCTTCAGCACACAGAGGAAAGCAAATGACGAGGAACAGCCCTCACCCTAGCGAGCTGACAAACCTGTTACACCGCCTTGCCCAAATTTAACCCCCTGTCACATGGCCCCTCCACCGAATACTGTTCAAGGGAGATATGCCACCTCTCGCTGAAAAGATACCGCGAGCGCTGACCTGGGGGCCCTTCAGGATCACGAAGCCGGGCAGCGCTATCGCCGGTTCGCAGGGTCACAGCTAAGAGAGGCTCTCTATCGCCCCGCAGCAACAGATCACGATGCGTCTGCCTGCAACCAATACGCTAAGAGACATTCTGCAGATATACAGGGCAGGGGAATATATTAAAACAGTTAGCAAGGTTGCCTTGCTGTACGTCTCCACTGCAGGGGGAGGAGAGGGGAAGAGAGAAGGAAACGCGTCTGAAATGTCACTGAACACATATTACAGTTCATCTATTAAAAACACCTCTGGTGAATGCTAATGGAGAGGAGGGAGAGGGAACAGAGGATCCAGGATTCACTTCGACCAGCAATTATGCTAAAAATAAAACTCTCCTTGTTTACAGAGGGATATTTAAAGGATGAGCTAACGCATCTAAAAGCACACTTTTCCCGTTAGTGAAGACAGGCCTTAGAGGTGCAACATTTACATTCTCTTCCCCATTTAGGCATTCTGTTTCTGTGACAATAGCTTGTTCTGCCTCCACATTAAATACTGAGTTATTTAGGGTCATTTTTCATGTTCCGGTTCTGGTAATTAGTCTGCTGGTCGGACTGTAGAGACGGCAATGGCGTACATAAAAGGCAAAAGCTTCTACAAAGCTTAAAATTGAAGAGCAATGGAAGCTTCTGTATTCAACCCTTTAAAAACATATCAGTGCTAGATAAACAAGCTTTGTCAAAATAACAAAAACCTTAGGGCCAAAGTCTCTGAACAGGGCTGAGATCTTCTTCCATGCCACTTGTGATTCAGAGTCCTTCAAGTCTCAATTTCTGTGCTTTGCTTTCCCCACCATGTAATAATATTTGTCTTTCCTAAAGGAGTGCGGTGAAGTTACTACATTTAAATGCTTTCAACATAGGAAGGGCTAAGGAAAACAGTCTTGCCAACCAGAAAGAATCCTACAGACACTGAGATAAAAAGACAGACCAACTACTTTTTTTTAGTAAAACTCCAAGACAAATTCCAGTGGTTGTTCAGCTTCTCAGGAGACCAGAGAAATAGGGTTTCTTAAAGCACAAAGTTTTACTCCTTTGATCCGAGATGCAATCCATGTGAAGCAGGGCCTGAGGGACTCCTTCTGGCATCGTTGCATTCACCTCAGATGAACTGCTTCACATGAGCAAAGGGGGAAAGCTTCACAGTCACAGCTTTAATATAAATCAGAGTGATGACTCAGTGCAGGGGAAGATCAAACTATACCGCCCTAGTTTCTATAGCGCCCTTCCTAAAGCTGTGGCTGCTGGCCGTCGTCAGACACCAGATATGCAGTGAGGCAGACCTCTGGTGTGACCCATTGCGGCTGTTCTGCCTCAGGAGTGATTCTAGGAAAAGGAATTCTAGCACAACCTGAAGCGACGCTGTCTGATCCGTCAGCTCCTCTCCAAAGGCTTCACATAATTGGGATAACAGGAGCCAGAAAGTTGCAGTGATCTCAAATGTAAAAGACACTAGTTAACGCTATTTTTTTTTTTTTCCCATTTCTGGCAGAAGGAGGAAAGATGCTCACTGGTATTACACTGCTGTCAAGGGAGCATGCTCACAAGGCACTGGGCACTCCTTCAACTCTTCTGGGGACTGCTCGTGTGAAATAGCCCAGCTGAGCATGAGCTTCAGTCCAAGGCACTCAAGCCACCCCTAACAGCAGAAGGTAACCTCACCTGATAGCCAGAGGCTTTCAAAGAGAACTTTGGCCTTGTGAAGCCAACAGCGGGTCCCGCTTCAACTATTCACTCTGTCCTAGCGGTCTCAGCTGGCTTCAGGCATGTCACTTAGTCTGCTCTGTTGGCACTCACCTGTACAGTAAGGGCAATTTCCCCATTACAAAGGTAGGAACCAAGGACAAATTGACTAATAAAATATAGGACTCTGAACCTTGCTCCCCCACAACTCATATTTTATGGGCACAGTCCTTTGAATTGATCTCAAGTTCCAAGATCCCAAACGTGTCTGCTAGAGGACAACAATAAGAATAAATCCCTTCAAAGCAGGCATAGAAAGAGACTGTGACAATCTCCACATAAAACAAGCCCATGACGAACAAGCCATGTGTAATAACAGCTCCTGGGTCTGCAATGCAAAGGATGTAGTAAAGCTGCCCTGTGGGCATGTGGGTCTGCCCAAAGCAAACAGTATATGAAAGGAGCTCTAATACAGGCAAACCAAGGCTTGACATTTGTGATGCAACGATCTTGGCAAATACCCCTTAAAAAAGGTAGGGCTGCAGCTTGCTGGAGGTTATGGAAGGTGGCCACGGATCAGAGATGGAGTAAAAGTGCTCAGGGAGGCTCTGTTTAAAAAAAAGCAAACAAACGAGCGGCAAATCCACAGCTCTGTTCAGTCAGCCCCATTCACAGGGAAAAAAGGAACGGATTCAATTCCAACAGCATGCATAACTTGCTGATGGGGAGACGGGAGTTTGCTCAAGACTGGCTCAAGATCTTTAGCAGCCTCATGTGAAACACTTCTGAAATGGGTGCAATAATTCTCAAGGTATTTGCACAGCTGCCTTCATGCCGTGCATGAGGTTACACACTTCCCTGGGGGCCTTGTACAATGCCTCTTTTGTCCTCTGCATCACCTCCTGTAGCACTTCCTATATAATCCCATATCTACCTATATAATGAGGATAAATGTGTGTATGTAGCTTGCTTTGAATAAGTAAACTCATTTAAGTTATTGCAAGTTACTCAAGGATTTCTGTTCCTGATATTACAGAACCAGAATGAAAATGCCTATAGGGCAGGGAACTTGTGGAATACATCGTGGGAAAGGAAGGGGAAGAATAACAGGAAATGTTCCACTCCCGCTTCTCCACCAGGAAAATGGACATTGTAACATTGCCCACACATAGGGGATGAATCCTGCAATGATTCCCGTTCATAACTTACACACTTTCAAAGCAGTTAGTCCTTACTATCATAAGCTGATACCTCCATTTACCACTGTCATAGGATGATGTTGCTTTTCTCCTCACAGTTACTCACATAATAGTTCCCAGCTCCTTTCCATTGCTCCACCCTAGAGCAAAGGCTGCTCCTGTCACTCTCCATGAAGTGCTGGTGGTGGCCAAGGACAGGTTTCTCTACTAGTAAAGATGGTGCAACCAGGTTTCTAGCAAAAATAAGATGAGCTGAGCCCATGGCCATCAAAAAGCAAACCACAGGGATGACAGCAGCACACAGCATGGGGACAAAATGATCCACGTGCTTTAGAGAACACACTGCCTGGAGAAAACTGCTGTCTAAGCCAGGAAGAGGTAAGACACGTTGAAAAGAAGAGTTACTCCACATAGCACAAACAAGGAAGTACGCTATACTATGTTCAGTGGTTTAAACCACAGGGGAAATCAAGGCCTTAACTATTCATGAAGGCAAATAAATATATATATATATTCAAGGTTGCTGGGGTGTCACAGTGTCTCCCACTAGCCTCAGGCATCTGTTTCTAGTAGCACAATCCGAAATGAGACATATATACAGGGACATGCATACAGGGACACGCACAGAAAATCATCAGGGTAGCTCCAACTTGACAGGTACCATCTGAGCGAGAAGCCGTGCACTGCAAGGTAGTAGAGAGGAAAGCCAGAAAGTGAAACCTCTGCAGTTATTTCTTCAAAGGGCAAGTCTCTGGAGAAACCTAATGTGAAAAACAGAACAGCCTCTGCAGCCAGTCAGTAGGAAGGAAACACTTAGTGGCACATGAGGCCATTGGAAAGGAGCAATGTGTCTGCCTACATTAAAAATAACTTACAATAATGCCAGTAAAAATACCTGGCAGCAGTTTAAAGCTTCCTTTTTTATTCTTCTTCCCAAAACAGCAATGCTGAGGAACTAGGGGGCAGGCGCATCAACAACAGACAGGTGGAAGGAGAAGGCAAAGGCTGCCCTACAGCTGCAGTTTAAGTAGATGGATCCTTTCCAGAACCACCTCCCAGCCCCTGACAGAGACCACGAACTCTGGGTGTCTTCGGCCAAAAAAGAAAATACAAGGGGAGGGGGGGAGGGAAGGTGGTATACTGGGCTATACTCAACTAATGCTTTAACGTATTAGAGCGAAGAAAAATAAGGAAAAGTGGTATCTATATACTGGAGAGAGGAAGAAGAGGGTTAGCAGCAAGATATGGGTGACAAAGACCATCTCCAAGCCAGATGGAAAGGAATGGAAGAACCACCACCAGCCTTGGAAAAAAAAATGCTTCTCATGCCAATTCACATTGCACAGTGCCAGTAAGAGCGGCGCTGCAAAGCTCGCCGCTGTCACAGCTCCATCTCTCAGCTGGCTTTCAATCTTGGGAAGCCACTGGTGCTGAAACATGCTTGGAGCCAGGACCCAGACAAGTTAGCGCAAAAGGGGATAATTTTAGCATTTTGCTATGTAGCACAGCCCGCATAAGCATCCACACCCTCGAACTTCCAGAATTCCAGAATTATTTACATGCTCATTATTGGAAGAGAAGGTCTGGATAGAGATAAGAAATATGCTTGGGGCTAGATGGAATTTTATCCCAAACTGAATTCTCCCTAGTCTTCCCCCCACCTTTGGGATATGCCTGTTATCCTTTCAGTGATACTATTTTTGCTGCCAAAAGTTTGACTGCTTATTGCATCAGTGGTCCACAATTTCTCATTTTTAGTACAAATCCACAGGAAGGTGGCTGCACTTCAGCATCAAGTGATAAATTCTGGGTCATGAACTTAATGAAGAACTGCAGGCAGGTTTTAGCCTGAATCATGCTACTCAAACTGTGCAGAGGGTCAGGATTCAGCTCTCTATGCCGGCTGGCAAGAAACTTTCTGATCCATTGCATTTGATCTATTGACCACATCTGACATTTGGACCATCAGACTCTCGGAATATTTAAAATACTTAGTGATGTTGCTTTAAATTAGATTGTTCATGGTGAGTTTCTCTGAGAAAGCCTTCCCAATTTGTTCATGTTAGAAGAGCAAGACTCTGAAGGATCTCAGTGGTAACATAAATCATTCAAAAACAATAAAATTTAATGGGACATTTGTTGTGGGAGCCAAAAGAGAAGTGCCAAGAAATGCAGTAGTTGCATGCTGTGTTACAAGAGTCCTCCAAACCTTCATCCATTTCAGGAGAGTCCTGCTAGTGTCAGCGGCTATGTTCATTAATGCTACTCTTTCTAATTAAATGCGGATTTAAAAAAGCAATCTCAGTCTTACAACCTTAACCATACAGCAGGGATTCTACAGAGACCCCTTCCTTCCATCCTGAGCAAACAAGTGCCTATTTACAGATACAGCTTAGTCATTTAATCCACCTTTCTGGAACAAAAAAAATCTTCAAAGCTTTACACCCTGCTTGCCATGGCAGATTAATTCCAAGCATCGATGCCACAGAATAAACCCATCTTAAACAGACAAGTATAAGATGTATTCTCCTCTTGCTTACCAGCTAATACTTGATGAGTTCAAAATCTACCCATAGCTCACTTTAAATAGCTGGTCAAACAGCCAAACTGTCAGATTTAAAGTAGAACATCAGTACCAGATAAAGACGTTCCTGCTTTCAACACATATGGTTTCTAGTTGAAACGCTGCCACTGAACATTCACTTAAGGACTATGGCTATAATTTGGCAAGCAGTCAAGGCATGTACTTACACACTGTTGCCAAACCCTGCATTCGATACCATTCTTCTTCTTTAACTCACAATGTGCTCAGGGCAGCGGCAGCCATTTACGCTTCCATACGACATGTGCTGTTTGATATGACTCAGCTCTGAACTGACTGCTACTAATATTAGTCTGTCCTTAACAAAAAACACAAATATGTGATCACTTAACTGGAATTTAATGCTTGCAGGAGGAGTGCACAAAATATGATTTCAGGAGCAGCAACCAAAGTCTAAAGAAATCTGCAAGAAGATTAATATACCGTAGTTTTGGCAGTAGCAGATTATTGCTGCAGCAATAATGGCATTATTACTGCCAAATTAGCATATATAATTAACAAGTGATAAAAAGCTTCAAAAGCTAACCATCAAATCACTGACTGGACATTAAAGATCAAGAGTAAATTTATGTGTAACCAGCAGAGTTCCTCCATCTTCTGTGGAGCAGATTATATTGTCAAAATATATTTAAGGGCAAGTCACGGAATAACCTGGCATGCAGCACACTGAGGGTATAGCAGGCCGTGCAGAATAAGAGTGTGGTTGTGGGAAGAACAGTATAGACACTTGTGAAACACCAAGCATGAACCCGCTCAGGTCTGGAAGGAGTGTTATCCCCTGTCCCCCTTATCCACAGGGACTGTTCTTTATTGTGTTCAAAGACTTCTCACATGTAGGAAATCTGCAAATTAAAAGGTAGAACTAATAAGTATACAAGTTATCTTTAACTGGATATTTTGAAACTTTCCATCCCTGAGCCATCTCCAGAATATACATTGTAAATGAGGTTGTGGTCCTTTTTTTTTTTTGTTCAGATACATCAATTCAAATCCAAGAAATGTAACACAAGCTGGCCATAAAAGAGAATCTGACCCACTGGCACTATAAGACATCACAGGCACACTTTTAATTGGATACTATTCCATGTCATTATTCAGGTCATTACCTGGACACCACCTATTCAACATGAAAGAAGACAGGATGGCATGGTTTTACATGATCCTACTTCTGCTGTGTCAATAAGCTGGTCCTGCAACATGCATAAACAACAAGTTCTTTCAAAAATGCACTTGCTACCTGAATGTTCTGTTAAGAAGCATGCATGTTTTTTTTTTTTTAATCAATGTAAAAGTCAAAATAAATCGGCGAAACTTGCAAAAACAAAACAAAACAAAACATATGAGCATGTCAGAAGTGCAGTGCAAATGTATGTTCCACTGTGACTTCTTTCTCAAGATAAGAAGAACCAACAACTACTATAACAGATTCTCATTTACTTACATAGCATCAAATGCGCAGTCAAGATCTGAAGTACAAAATCCTTAATTAGACTAATTCTTTACCATGTAGAATACTGATACTATAATGCAGAGTCATCAAATACAGAGATTTAACGTCTACTGACTGTCTCTCCATCCTCTGTAGACAGGGGAGAACTTGGTTTAAATGAGATCGTATTTGAGGGGATTCAAATGACTGCTGGGTTTTCAGGCATATCCACAAATTCTCAGTTTCATGAACTTTTTCTGCTTAAAAATGCTTAGATACCAGGTGAACTTTGATTTTGCTATCCCACAGCATTTGGTTTTATTATTTATCAGTCCTAAAAGTATCAGCCACCCAATCAAACAGAGGAAATAATAACATGCAGTTTATGAGACCAATAAATTAGTTCAATACAACACCAAGGGATCCATACCTAAGTAACTCACAACCTGCAAGCTCTTAAACCAAACTACCTGCAAATTCTTGCAACTGGGAAGCACTAGCTGGTTTACATTGAACATGAAAATAAGTTACACTCATGATGAACAGCTTGACTTGTCTTGCTACAGAATAATTCCTTGTAATGAATTCCCACACTTTAATTTGGCAACTTTAATAAGCATTCGTGATGATTTATGGAAAAAGTTAGGAATATCAGATGTCTGCAGATTACGATCTTGATTGCAGAAAATTTCTATTTGTAGTTAAATTGTATTTACCACCCATCTAGTTTTCTTTAGAACCTTAAGAGGAACAAAATTCCCTATTCCAAGTATTTTTTAATATTCTTTCTTTCAAGAGTATGATTTATTTAGATTATCTTAATGCCTAGAAATTCTGTTTCTGTATTTCATGGTGACAGACACTGAACAACACGTAATTTATTCAACTGTTTGACACCAGTAATGCTCAAAGTGGAAATGCGTAACTGCATATTTCTCTTCTTACCAGAAACCGAACAGCCAATTCCACTTCACGTTGAAATATAAACTTTGCAAAGACTACAGCTGGTACTGCTCTAGATGGCTGGGCTTTGGCTATATAGTAAATCATTGGTATTCCAGCATGGGGCCCCAAATTCCCTTCCCAAACCATTCCTCCTCTCTTTGAGATAACTTGGTAAGATATGCTCTAGAGCATATGCCCAAACAAGCAATTTTTCCTACCCTAGAGCTCTCGAAAAAAATTCTCACCAAGTAGGGGTATGTTTGGAACAACCATGTAACAAAGCCGCTTGTTAGTCCGTGGAAGCTTTGTGTGACTAGCAAAGTCCTTGGACCAGATTTACTTCATTTGCTGTTCCTATTTCATGATGTGGTTTTGGCACCAGAGAGTAGAAAAGCTAACTCCAAAAATCAAAGCTACAGCAAACTAACTTGCTGAAGGCAATGTACGATGAACTAACCTTTTAAAACAAAAGAGACAAACAAAAATTTAACCCAAAGCATAAACATAATAGTAGCCAGCAGGGGAGGGCAAAGTTTAAAGAAGAAACACATGGAAATAATGCAGATTTGTAGAACTAGCAACTCCTTCCTTGAGCATTTCAAGGTAAAGGTTCAAGAATAAATTCTGCTTCAGGAAAACTACTAATTGCTAGCATAAGAAAGTTGGAGACATTAATATTACTCACTGGAGAAGCAAAAGCAGGCAGGAGACCTGGCGTCAAGAAGTCTCATGCTGTAATCCACCCTGCCCCTGAACAGATCTTGCAACGGACAAGTCTACTTTACCCTTGTATTTGTTTTCTGATCTGTAAAATGGGAGCAGAGACACCTGATGACAAGTATTTTGGGAAAGTTCTTGCCGATGAAAAGTTAATTATTATTCTCAGAAGTACATTCTAAAAGATTTTGTCAACTACGTTATGTTCTTGCACAGCAAAACTTTGGTATAAGACTGTAAGAAAGTCTACCCAATCATCTTGCTAATTCTGTTAGCTTGTCAGCAAATAAATTATAATATGAACACCACATGCACACATGCCCCTTTTCTCTCTGCCATTGAAGACACCGTGTTGCAAACTAGCAACAAAGCTATAAAAGCAGATTTTCCACAAGACTCTACTTTCTCCAAGAAACCAGTCAGCAGAACTATTTTCTAATCTTGCTACATCTTTCTTATTTGGGTGACTATATGTCCTTAATACAGGACAACTACATTTCACTTCATTAAAAACATAGATGGAAAGTCTATATGACTGTCTACTGCCTTGACATTCCTAAAAATTTATCTGGAGGATAAGTTTCCATCTTGCCCAAAGAAAGCACAGTTTGCTGCCTTGCATGTTATTTGGTTATTAGATTTACCAGCTAGTCATAAAATGTATCTATGCAAGACTCAGTTTGTGCAAGCAGAGATTTGCAGGGAATATACCATCCCACAATGACCATGTGCTGCAACTTTTGAATGCCGGTGATCCCCAGGTGGTGAAGGAATCTAATAAAATCTCCATTTGGACAGCCCAAATAAGCAGACTTCTCTTCACAACCTCAAAACAAAGAAAAAAAAATCACCCAATTATAACTTGAAGCACCAAATAAATGCTTAATAAAGCCCTCACAAAAAAGCATATCCTCTCCCAAATATACATCTTCACGATCTGACACAACTACCAGTGTAACACAGCGAAACTCACAGTGTGAGTGAAACAGATCAAATGGGAAATGAAGAAAGAAAGGCAGAAAATGGTCCTGTATTTAAAGAATACGGAATTTGGCCGGGTGACCAGGAGGAATGGGAAATGGGGCTTCACTGGCAAAACTACAGACTTCAGAGTACCAGAGATGAGGAGAACTGCAGCAAGAGAGGGCGATTTGGATGCCAAGGCAGACATGAGTGGCCTCATATTCATCACAGCACAACTGAGCTTCTCCGTGGGCCTGCTCCTCACAAGAAATAACTCTCACGAGCAACAAGAGGTTGCTAGCATGGTGACAGCACACTCATAGCCGAAAAACGGCTCATCTCAAAAATGGTGCTGAAAACAGCTAAGAGCTGCAGCACAGGCCCCGTTCAGCACCAGCTGCTCATGACAGATAACTTCCCAACAGCACGTTACTGTAATCTAGGTCTACGCACGGGTGCCCATCCCAGCCGGCACGGTGCTGCAGCACGGTACCGTTACAGGGGGATTTTACCCTCCCCGACACGCTGCTGCCCAAGACCAYGAGAAATCTCATCCCAATGCATTAACAAAACGCGGCTTGCACCGAATCACTCACTGAGTTTCCACAAAGCACTCGCGGATGCTCACTAGCCCGTAACTGGGGGTCTGGGCAATTTTTGCTGCAATTTGTTTAACGTAGGGCCATGCCTCCTCCTCGTGATGCTCAAACGACCCAGCACCAGTCTCGGGAGGCGCATGCTGGCAAAGCACGCTGCAGAGCGAGGAGACGGGGCTGGAGGCAGCGAGGCTCGGGGGGAGGCAGGGGGCGAGGGGGCCCTGCAGGTACTCACGGACACAGAGGCAGGCCACCAGCTTGGCGGCCTCGTTGGGCACCGGGCAGGTGGGGAAGACGGGCTTGAGCAGGTAGGTGGCGAAGACCAGGGCCACGATGTACTGCGAGGAGGGCCGGATGATGAGCAGCTCTATCCAGAGCTTGAGGAAGGCGGGCAGCGAGCCGTACACCTCCAGCATGTAGGCATAGTCCCCGCCGGACTTGGTGATGGTGGTGCCCAGCTCGGCGTAGCACAGCGCGCCCACGATGGAGAAGGCCCCGCAGACGGCCCACACCACCAGCGACAGCCCCGGCGAGCCGGCCTCCCGCAGCACGCCCGTGGGGGTCACGAAGATGCCCGAGCCGATGATGGTGCCCACGATGATGGCCACGCCGTTGAGCAGCGTGATGGAGCGCTGCAGGGCCACGCCGTCGTCGGCGGAGACAGCGGCGGAGCAGGGCGAGGGCGGCCGGGCGCAGCCGTTCTCCTGCGCGCCGCCGCCGCCGCCGCCCGCCGCCGGCTCCAGCATCTTCTCCATCGCCTGCTTCTCCTCCTCCTGCGCCAGCGAGGAGGCCGAGGAGCCGGCCGAGCTCCTCTTCTTCACCGCGCTGCCCGACATGGTGGCGGGGCGGCGCGGGGCGGCGGAGCCGCGGAGCGGGGCGCGGGGCGCGGAGCCGGCGCTGCAGGGCGCTCCGCAGCCACCATGCGGCCGCTCCTTTTGTTCCGCAGGCGCCGCCCGCCGAGGCGGGGAGCCGGGCCTCCTTTCCGGGAGGAGAAGGAGGAGGAGGAGGAGGAAGGCGGGGAGGGGGGGGGGTGTGTGTGCAGCGCACCCGGATCCCTTCGGGAGAGATCCGCCGAGAAGGGGCGGACAAAGCCGCCGCCGGCGGCTTTGTCCGCCCCTTCTCGTCGGATCTCTCCCAGGCAGCAGGATGGAGAGCCAGGAAAGGAGGTTTTTCTTGCCGTTCATCCTCCTTTCTGGCCTGGCCTGGGTGTTCTCATGCATTAGAATGGGGGGGGGGGTGAAAGGGGAACCCCCCCCCCAATTTCAGCAAAATGCAGCAGCTTCTAATCCCCCCCTCCCCCTCCCCAAGCCCCATCATATTTTAATGCGTTTTTCTGTACTCTTCTGTGAGGCGTTTTCACGCAAGCACAGCCAAGGCCTAGTCGCTGCACCTCCCGCATTTCTGCCACCGGCGCTGCAGAAAACGGCCCGTCATTTCTTACGCCATGAGAAAGATTCGCTTCGCAGCGTGCCAAGTCTGCGAGCGTGCAGGCAAAATGAGCAGCTCCCGTCACGCCGTCGCAAGGAAGGCAAAGGACCGGCCTCCAAGCAGGCTTATTTGGCTGCTTCACAACAGTGCCTAAAGGAGCCAATTCTTTAACAAATCGGGGCTCCCACTGTCGTGAGACAGGAGATGAGTTCAGAGGCTAAAGCCCGGGTTCTCAGTACAAGTGTTCCCGTCCAGAGCAGGAATTGGTACCTTTGAGGAGCTGTGTCACTCCAAGTGACTTGCCAAGCATCACACAAGAAGTTGCGCCCCAGCTCCAAAATCCAAGGTCAGCATCCTTCCTCCTCCCTGGACCATCCTTCTCCTTGGAGGTTTCAGACACGCTTCAGTGCGGGCACTAGGGTCAGGGGTTTTCTGCAAGATACCTCTCAGAAACGTGAGATCTGCCTCTTTGGGAAAGATGTAGCACTTTAGCAACATTTTCAGGTAACGTGCACAGGCGATTGGCATCACGACCACTTTCAACCCCTGTTCAGAGACAGGACCCGGGCTGCTCCAGCAGCTCTTGAAGCCCCTGTCAGAACACGACACCTAGTGGTCGTTAGTCGCAACGATTCAAACACGGGAAAGAGCAATCACCATTTCTAGATGCATAAAAGTATCCATATTTAAAAAGAAAAGGTTAGGCAAAAGTTACCTTTGCAGAAAGCATATTCCTTGATTAGCTTAACTAGGACAGCCACCCCCTGCAATCGTTCATGCAATATTAAGCGGATCCAATTTGCAGCGTACAGAATTATATACCTTTCTTTGAAAAATCTGCCTTTCTCTTTTAAAGATGACTGCTGTTTGGGATGCCTCCAGTTAGAGCGTACAGCCAGCGACAACCACAGTTTCTAGAGAAAGGGCAGCTGGTGCTTTCTGAAAAATCAACCCAGGAAACACGATTATGAAACATTCACCTAACATTTATGTTTTTAAATGTAGATATTAAAGATAACTTCACCAGTACTTCCTTTCATCACCATTAATTCTCACTCTAAGTGTCCACGGTTCTTTTTTTTTTTTGCATTTGGTTTTGCTTTTACTCTTTTTGTTGTTAGATAATACTAGGTTATTTACAGTTTAGAAAACAAAACCTCAAGGTAAATGCATTAGACAAACTTTCTCTCTAGCTTTCAGACAGAAAAGGGTTCCTGAATAGATCAAAAAGACTATAAAAATTAATTTAAAATAAAAATTAACAGCAAAACACTTTGTGGAAACTATCACATAACAGCCCCGAAAATCTTGCTTCTGATTAAACTTAAAATTGATCTGCTGCCTGTTAAGTGAACTTACTTCTACTTCACTTACAGTTAGTCAAATTGTACAAGTACTGGGGAAAAAAGCTTAACTTTTGCATTCCTTGATGTTACATTTTGCATGTTCTGCATTTCTCTGAACTCACCAGTTGTCCTGATGGAACCCATTTCCATGCGAACACCTACCATAAGCGTTCTGAAAACTCTTTTTTCAGCCTACTAGCTTAACACTGTAATTTAATTATTTCTCAAAGTAAGATTTACCAATATTTTATTTGCTACTTCATCTCATACTATCTCCTAGGCAAAACATTCACAGGACTCTAAAATTAGAAAACCGCAGGTACCTACAGTATTCCCAGGACTGTCCCAGCAGGTTTATGCGCGTGTGAACTCTGCCACCTCAGAATCCAGCGGGCAGGACTGCGATGAGAACACAAGCACCAGGTATTTTCAGATGAGCGCTCAAACTTAGTTGCACAGTTGGATGAACAGTCATTTATCAATGCATTTACTTCACCAGTGCTCTGGACTCTAAGTTCTTACCTTCATGCAAACAAATTAACTGTTTAATGACTGGCATTTTATTCCCGATTTTACACCTAGTTCACAGAAATTTCCATCAACTTCTACGTGAATGGGACCAAACTGCCCTCTTATCCCTGCATCCAATTCTGCTGAAAGGAAATTTCCTAACAGACTGGTACCAAGAATTGCCAGACTTCAGCCTCAGTTTCGACACCATTTTCATTTGAAAATCACCGGCTCAAGAATTAGCTGAGTAATAGCACAACTGCCACTGAACAGCCACATTTAAAGTTAACTGCATGTTTGACTCTCTTGCAAATTAATCAGAGTTAATTCTGCAGCTGTTTCTCCATTTGTGTTATTGAGAGAATACCTACTTTGCAGTCATGGTGTTAGGGTGTCTTCATATAGTGCTTTATATCTTCAAAGCACTTTACAAATGCTAAGTATTATTATCAGTTCTGACTGCGAACATTAACTCTCTTCAGGTCCCCAAGTTATTCTGCAGAATCTTTGAAGACGATTTGATTATACAATCAGTTCTCCATATGCTAATACTCAGGCACTTTAAGTTTGTCACATCAAAAAGAAAGACAGAAAGAATTATTTGTCAGAAAGACAAATAATTACCGATATCAGAAGTAAATTGGCCATTTGTTAGAAGTAATGTGTATGTTCTTAACCATTTATCAGGAGAGCTCCCTTGATCAAAATAAGACAGCCTACTGGAACCAAACAAGCTGGTTCTTAGCAAACACCTTAGCTACAGTAATACAAGAACTTATAAGCTTTTCTGTTGGGTACAGTGGAAGTGGCAGTGGCTTCTGGAACCCTTAAACAGTAATAGTAAAGGTGGCTTCAGCCTCAGTCTGTGCTTTCTTCACGCTGAATTGGCTTGCCCACCACAAATGGTACTAAAGAGTACAATTTGGAAGGCCTTATACAAAAGTATTTTGTACAACTATTTGTATGGGGGAATTCTCTAACCAGGAATATAATCTCCTACTTTTCCATCAAAAGAAGCAGAAACCTGTTGGAACAAATTCAGTTTAGCGTACCATAACTGCATGATATCTAGATCTTAAGTGGGGCTAGCAGTGAGACAGAGTAGCAGAATTTATTTCCCCTGTAGCCAATTTTTATTGGTAAAAGTAATTTCTTATTTTATTCAAAGCTTTTTAAGGCTATTTGATAAGAATCTTGTAGCCACAAGAACAATAGAAGAACTGCAGAACCACTAAATGCGAAACTCAAGTGTAAGTTACACCACACATTAGTTTGCTCAGTTTTATCATGACCAGTTACACTATATAAAAAAGAGCTCATCTGACAGTTTCTTTAGGTTGAGTTTAATGATAAGTACCAAATGAAGTTATTTAGCAAAGATCCTCAAAGTTTGCAGTCCTATTTCAGCCAGCATGTTGCATCTAGCCGAACATAAGGAATGACCGGGTATCCTGTTGTCAGCAGTGCTGCAACACAGCGGTCATTGTTCACTCGTTCCAGTTGCAATACAGTTCAGCAGAGTCTTTCATAGCTTCTAAGTATCACAGAACGCTTGACATCTGATTGGACTCTACTCATAATGAACTGGTTCACTTTGAGGGAGGAACTATATTATTTTCTTGACAGAAAAGCTACTTTTTAACTTGGAGAGCTTAATTACACAATGAGATACGGACACAGGTTTCTCTGTGTTTCTTTATTGCGTTTCTGCACACCAATTTAACATTTTAAACATACAGCAGCTAAAAGTTTCTTTACATCAAGTAAAAACTCAGAAAAAAGGTCTGTTTCCTAGCAGGACAAAAAGGCATTCCCTGTTATATATGCTGTCCATAAAGACAATGATTTCAGTAAATTATGACTAGGCAGATAATATACATTAAAATATGCAATGTAATAACTGCCAAGAAAACTAGACACACAATGAAAAATAACAAAGATATGTCAAGAATCACAAGTTAAGACTCTCAAAATTAAAGCATTCAAATTTGAAAGCAAATACCACTGACTACGAAGTTGAGCAGAATAAGGGACTTTCCCTCACTAGCAAGCCCTGTAGAATTCCAGTACTCTAATACCTAGTAGATTTGTGAGATCAAAGCAATCTCCATTTCTATTGCTTCCAAAGCCAAAAGGATACACTCCGGTCAGACCTAAGGTAAAAACACCAGTGCAAGCCATCTACAACAGAAGACAGCAAAAGTCAGGTCAGGTGTATATGGTGAATACCCAAACTGCACCGGTGTGAAAGCTCTGGAATGCAAGAATATGGACCAAATATTCAGCACCAAATAAAGTCATTCTAACTATAAAGGCACCAAGAATGAAATTTCTGTCAGAGCGATATTTAACAGGAAGACTCCTGTCATGGAAACTTCTGTTACCGAAAGCAAGCTGGACCAACATGGATGCAGCTCTACCCTCCAAAACCTTTTATTCTCGTTTCGGCTCACTCTCCTCAGAATGAATCCCACCACAATCTTCAGCCCAAGGTAATTACTGCCACAGGAATGCCTCCCCAGAGAGTATTAAGTGACAAGAGTGATTACAATGCAAGTGCAAATACAGCTGTGTACTTTGACCCTCCTATATTGTACCATCTAAAAGAAGAGTCAAAAGATTCCTATGCAGACACCTGCAAATAGGGCTTAACTCAGTTGTGCAAAATCACTACAAATATTAGCTAAATAAAGTCCAACAACCAAATAGAGTCATAGGTTTTGTCCCCCCCGCCATGAAGAAGGCTGAAAAATAAGACAAAAGAATTATGCCCCACCACCTATTTTATGCACATACGTATGCATGCAGAATTATCTTCCTTGAAGTTAACTTTTGCAAGGCCAATGCGGTCATTGTAACATAAAAATAAAAATAAACTTTCTACTCATTTCCAGTCTGCTAATTTCAACATATGACAATCTGCCCTGCAACTGAGATACAGCCTACCTGAACCAGAGATGCTAGAACACTAATATGTAAATGCAACACCGTCTCAGATTGGAGCAAAATAATTGTAACAGAAAATCCCAGGAAAGCTTATTTTCTTAGCACAGTAGAGTTAAAAGTTTAATGCTGACCCTGTTTTGTGATATCTGAAATTCATTGCTGAAAACTTATTAATTTTATGTGTCTGTATATTTAGATGTGATTTTATATAAATATATATACAGAAAATATAGCTTATTAACTGTACGCCTGGATAATACAGCTGTTCTCTAGTAAAACTTCCATGACACTACTTTAACAAAATAATTAAATCTATATGAGAATTTTATATCTTAATTAGATCACTGGAGATAAAATATTCAACATCATTGTGACTGCTGCATAGTAGTGAGCATACTGGAAGAGATGCAACTAGGGAAAAAATTTTCTTCTGTAGAACAAATCTAATCAATGGGAATTCAGTTGGATACAAATATACTACAGCATTATGAAACACCTGAAGATTAAACATTCATACTACAGTAGCTCCCTAAGAACAAAATGTATATTTTGCATTTGCCAAGAAAGCTTTATCAACTAGTGAAACAAGCTTAGCGAATCAGAGCTGCACAAAAACTTTATGAAAATTACCAAGGCAACTAAAATACTTTGAGCTGTAGTATGAAGTTTATTTAAAGACCCCTTTCGCTTATGATGGGGAGGGCTTGCTTGTTTTTAAGACCTTACACTAATAATGACAAGAAAAGAGTGCCTTACATGAAAAGATTCTATACTAATTTAGAGATGCTGGCTTAGCTTGCAGCTTTAAGCACGTTAAAAGTTCATGTGTATTTATAGCTGGTAATTCAAACTGAGCCACATTAAGCCAGGTTGTTTCCTCTTTACTCCAAATGGTTTTCCTCTGCTAATAAAGCAAACAGATGGCTCCTCACTGATATTACAGAGACTATGTCACAGCTTTCTTCTCCGTACCCACCTGAAATTTTATAATGCATTAGTTTCAAATATTTTGGTTGATGCAGGGTACCTATAGCTAGCTTAGTGCTGCTGCGTCACTTGTACTTTTAAACGCAAAGGCAACGTTAATATAACTTTCCATCACATTTTTTCCTAACTGCTAATAACGAGGAGGAAAAAATCTCAAAGGTATACAAGATATCTGCAAAGCACCCAGTTCTGAATTGCTGCCATCTTTATACAGGGTCCTTCTCAGAAAAGCATTTGTAGGAACAGTACTGAAAAGAAACTTCAAGCTTAACAATGACTCTAGGTCAAGTACGCTCAAGCGGAAAGTAAGGAATGCTTTTCCTATTGCCAGGCCTGTAAATCTCCCTTCCAGAATTATTTTGGAACCTGCCATTCTCCGGCAAAACCACCACTGATGTGGTTCTGCAGACTAGCACCACTGTGATGCCCTTAGTTGCACTTTGCAGGCCCAGGAAGGCTTGATTATGCCCTCAGTGACAGCTGTGTAATCCAAGGATTTCAGACACTAGTGGAAAGTGCAAGTGAAACATAGTAAATATCTGGTTGGTGATGCCAGAGACATACATGGCATAGTTCAACTAAGCAGCATGGGCTCAGGAGAAGTAAATTATCTGAAGATACATATAGCAGTGTTAATTACATATTGCACAGTAAAGCAGAACAGGGAGAGAAGAAAGATGATCTTACATTTACTGTTTAGTGTAGAATCCCTCTAAGGTAAGCGGCACATTTCAAATTGCCAAGGCAGAAAGGCACAATTGCTGCAACGGAGTAACAGCCTGAGGTAGAGTTACGAAGGAAGCAGAGGCAGAAACTGGGCACTTCAAGCAGCTAAACAAAAACATCGCAAAGCCTTGAAATAGTCGGGCTCACACTAAAATATCATAAAGTGCTTTTAAACTGAACACTTGAACTTAAAAACAAAACAAAAACAAAAAAACAGTAGCAATCCTAAAGTTCTGAATTAGCACTGACAAGCTAGTGTCCTGGCATCTCTTGTGCTGAATGACACCAGCAACCGGTGACTTTGCTTACTGGCAGAAGTAGCCCAATCAACACCTGTCCCCCAAAAAGATATTAAATACAATCAATCAAGATCATGTAATCAGTTTACAGACAGACCTATTCCTCATCAGAAAATCTGATCATGTATTTTGTACATGAATTTAATGTACAGTCACACCGTTAAATACAATAAAGCACATAAAGGCAGTGAGAAACATGCTCTAGAGAAAATCATGGCTAGTAGTATGCTTCAGAGGTAGATACAGCCTGTGCCACTGGACCATAACTCTAGGATAAGGCTCTGCGACTGGCAACTTAAAGGGCAATTTTGTCTGGTCCCCAAATAAGATTCCACCATGACTTAAATTCATCTCCATAAGGTTCTGTAACACCGTCTGGTCCCTAGTTGTCATTAAGCTAAGCAACTCCCTTAAGAAAGGTACAGTTTTAGGCAAAACATTGAAAAGAGTACACTGGTGCTCTAAGAGCTGCCGAAAAATCTTTCAAGTACCTGAATGCTGCGTTTTGTCCACACTCTCCTAGCACTGGATTAGGTTTCAGAAATCCACTCCCCCCGCACCCCACTAGCATGGTCAGCTGGGGCTCCGCTAATTTTGTTTTCCTCTGATGTGATTAATTTCCTGGGATCAACTGGACATTTTTGTCGAATTCGTTGCACAGTCTTGAGATACTGGCGGTTCTTTTCTCCTGCTCTCCTCTCCTGGCACATTATTAGTTTTGGCAGCTTCTACTTTTCTCTGTTAAAAAGGTTCTAAATTTGTTATTGGGTTTTGGAAAATGTCTTCTGACTTGCAGTATAGATATAGCAGATACTCTGTGGCTCCATCCATACCAAATAGCGATCACGCAGCGAATGCGATGGAAAAGGTCTAGATTCCACAAATCAAATTTTTCGTTCTCCTCTTGTCATCCTAAGCACCAAGTTTGGGGCGCTGTTTTCTTTTTTCTTTTGAAGAAAAAAAAAAGAAGTCTTTTCTAAATAACAAGACAATAGTTCTCCTCCCAAACCACTGAAACAATTCTACAATGCACCTGATCAGTATTAATAGACTCTTGACTTCTTCACGCTTCCTGCTTGTTCTCAGTCGGGACTATTAATTCATTCAAGACACTGAGAGTGTTTGAAGAGACACATAACAATTCAGACAAAAGACAGGGAATAAGATCTCCTCCCCTTAATTTTCCTTTAACTTTCAAAATAACTCCTGACACATACTAACATTTATTGAACTCTGTTTTAAAGTGAGTAAAGTTGTTAAGAGTTAGTATTTGCTCCTTCTCAATGGCACTTAGTAGAACTGAAAACGGCTAGCTGTGAAATTGTACGGCATATACACACACTGCAAAAGAGGAAAAAAGAATAATAAAAAAGTCAGTTATATCCAGGTATTGCAATCTGGACTGACATTTCACGGGCCATCTATGGCCCGATCTGCTGAGCATGGTCCTTGGACTGTGCTTCAATATTCAAGAGATGCATGTTTTGGAAGGATGAACGGACGGTCCGATTCATTAATGGCTGAAGAGGGCGAAAGTTGTCTACCATTCTCTTTTCTTCTTCACCATCTGAAGTAAAGAGCAGCATCCGAAATGCCTCCAGCTGAGAATGAGAAATGGCCAATTTTGTGACTTTACTAAGAGGAGAATTATTGGAGTAAACGACCAAACAAAATCATTCATGCTTAGAAACTATCAGATATACTCTTACATTCACATTCTGAGAAATCTTAGCATGAACTTCTGGCATTTCTTCGCCACCTGCTGATAAAGATTATGCCACCATCCATATCAGTGCAGAAGATGAGCTGTCAATCATCTGCCATCTTTAGGCAAATTAGATCTTGAATGTGTCAGTTCTGAGAAAGAACTGATTCCCATTCAAACACTGGAACATATGCCATCTTTAAATAAATCTCTCTGAACTTCTTAATTTATATCCTTCCTGGAGTTCTGTTGGCACATGCTCGTACCCAGAAAAGAGGAAATCTCAACAAGCAATCTAGGTAGCTGTGTAGTTGTTGCTTTCAAGGTTTATAACTGAGGATTAAAAATATGTGTAGCAGATCAGATTTTTAATGTTCACAATTACAATATTATGTAAACTATAAGCCTTTCTATGCCATAAGAGAATGAGAGTGAAGAAGAGCCAAGAGAAAAAGATGAGAAAGAGTTTGATTGGAAAAGAAAAAATATACAGTAAGCATTCAGCTCTCTTCCTTGTTCTCCTACAGTTTTCTATTCTTCCAGTCCTGTTCCTTTATGTAAACCAAAACATTAATATCATGTACGTGCCTACTCTTCAGCGTAAATGTTAGTTTGGAGCTTGACTACAGATGGACACTAGCTCCATGCAGAACCCTTATTTAAAAAAACAAAAACCAACAAAACCAACAACAGTATTTCACCTCACATCATTGAACTCGCACTTTATTATTAACCAAAGCCTCAAAAAACACAGACATTGCACAGATGACTTTCCTTCAGTGTTTCTTCAAGCATGAAAAATTGGCAGATTGGGCCATAGTACATTTTTCCTTGATTTGCAACAATCTCCAGGATTTATTCTATGCTATAATGCTTCTTGATTTTTATCACTCCTTTGAATACACAAAAAATCCTGAAAAAACACCCCTAAAAATGTAGTTGTAGTACAGTTCCAATCTGTCCTCTTTCTGACCATTTTCTACTTGTCCTTACACCTCTTACATACAAAGGAATAACATCATATTGTACAACAGGAAGTACTAAAATCAAGAGCAGTAGACGGTTAACGGTGACAAGTTAGGGCTAGCATCAGAAAAGACTACTGACCAAAAGCTCCTCTGCGTGGGCTAAATTCTGGAACGTTAACACTTACAGAAACCTTTGTTTGTCTGTCCTTTTTAAAGGGAAATAGAAAAGGAAATTCAAGGACAGTACAGCCAACTACAGTGTAAACACAACCACAAAAGCAAAGGAGAAAACCTATTGGGGTTCACTCTATCCTTGGCTATTGGAAAGGTACGTCTCCCTTCTGCACCTTCAGAGCTGGCCCCACGGGAAGAACGGAGGATTGGTCCTTGCAGTTTCTGCAAGATTCCTGTGCAAACGCACGTAGCTATTAGGAATACACACGAAAAGTCAGCGGAGCTGAAAATTCCACAAAACCTACTCTTTCTTCTCCCTCCTTACTAAAAAGGACCAGACCCTGTTAAGAAGAGCAAAAACATGCAGTGTTCTAACAGATAATGTTAGAAGTTTTCAAGGGGCAGTTTCCAGCACAAGACATTGTCAGAGATCAGGATGAAACTATTTGGGGAGCCGGAGAAGCATCTCATACTGCTCACTGCAGAGGTCTTTATATTAGCTATTGTAAAGGTCAGTGTACTTCCCCAAACAGATACGAGGTGTGAAGCAGCCGCCTATCATTGCTTTCACAGAGAATTATCGGTCCTGCTTACAACTTCTTCTGTGCATCTTTACTTGCCCTCTCCAGAAGTAGGCAGTCAAACAGGTATGGTATAAAATGAAATGTTTGCACAAAATTTACCTGATTTTCATCAACCTCTATTGGTTTCTTCTTAATAATCCATGTGACTGATTCTGTAAGTGGGGGAGTAGTCAAAGAGCCCGCGTAGGTCCAATAGTCAGGGCACGAAGGTATCAGACAGGAGGGATCAAAGACATCAAACTCAATAACCGTGTCCTAAAGTCCAGAAAAAGAATTTATTTTTTCAAATTGTAATTTGAGGAAAAAATATCACAGAAGATTTAAAAAGATCTTAACAATGAGATTAAATATTGCACATGTTACATATGCATATGCAAAATTAAATGTTGTGAATATTAACAATAAGCTACATAAAAATAACTTAAAACTCCATGAAGTTGTTATAAAATTGTTAAACTGGGTTTAAAGCATCAGAGGCAGCCAGTGAATAGATAAAATTTAAAGTATTCCATTGTCCCCACAAACCATTAGGAATTGAATGAAGAAAAGCATGCGAAGGACTAACAGACTATGTCTGTGTGAGAGCGAGAAGCAAACCGGGGGAAAAAAAAAAGCCTGAATGGTGGAATAAGTTTAGGTAGTTCTGGCATGTGTACTCAAAAGATCTCAAATGATAGTGCTTTTATTTTTAGCCAAACGATTTTAGGCAGCAGGGAGAGGGAAGACAACTAAGATTTTATTCAAGTCGCATCAAGTATTCATGTCTCCAGAACTTGCACTCCCACAACTGAGATACCAGTCAGCATGTAAAAGCTTTGGAGCCCTTGATCTCCTACACAAATATTTTATACCTAGGGTGTTTCCAGGATATACTGGGGGGGGGGGAGGAAAGGAATATCTTGTTTCCCTTAGATAGTCTTTATTGGTTCCCGTGGAGAATGAGAAACATTACAGTGAAGAAACTTTTCAAAAATAGAGAGCTGAACAAGAGACACTCAATGGGAGCTTTCACCCAAACTGTGAGAAGAAGGTACAAGAACATCAGAGCAGGCATTATTTTCCCATTCCTCCTTCCTCAAGCCTGGATGACGTTCCTCAGGGTTTGGTGCTTAAGTCAGTGATAGTGCTGGCAAGGCACCGAGGGTGTTCAAAAGTTTTAAACCAAGCGCTGACAGAGTTGCTGGGCAACTGACACCCATTGGAAATCAGGCCCTTTTCAGGGCAGCTCACACACAGTTTTATAAGCCTAATGTTAGATACTTCGTTTTTGAAAGGCCTCGACCTTAGTTTAATTCAAATTCGGATGCTATAAAACATTATGTATTCTCATAATGGATGTATATTTACAGATTTCTGTTGGTCTTTTTTGGCAGTGAACAGACTTGTTCTGGAAGTTTTCACTATATTGCCATAAATATTTGTTTTGTTTGGATAAAAGTAATTCTCACTGTGATAAAGGCACAGTGACTTCAAATGGACACACAAGCCAGCAAACTTCTAGATGTGTCTTTTAGGTACTTTCAAAAGGAACCAGCAGCTGGAGCAGCATGAGCTGCTTCTGAGCTCTACCAGAGGCGCAGTGCTCCCTCTCCTGGCAGAAGGCAGAAAATTCAGAATTCAACTATGAAGAAACAGTTGCATTTCCTTAGCAGAAAATTTAGTGTTTAAAAACAAGCAAAAATTATCTCCTTCCAAAAGCAAAGATTAGAGAGTCTTAATTCCACAAGAAATAAAGCAACATTTCCACAGCACAGTAAGTTCCTTCTAGAAAGCAAAATGCAAAAACCAATCCAGTGGCATCTGCTTTCAAGAAAGCAGAAGGGCCGGTTCAGCAAGGGAGATGCTAAATACGTATCATGCCCTTCTACGGATACACAATCTCGAGAGCATCATTTCTTAAACCAAGGAGTTTGGAAAGCTTAAAGTATACAGTCTCCTCCTCAAAAATTAACATTTTTTTCCTCAACTATAATCTAACAATTCTCCCTACATGTCAGTCAGGCCCCCAGTCTATGATCATCAACGATAGCGAAAATGTTTATTAGTGTTTCGCTATCATAAAAGTCTTGGTTAGCTTGAATGACTGCGCTAGCTATGCTGAGCTAATCAGTGGGACATTTAAAAATAATTACCTTGTGTTTAACTGCTGGCAAGGCATCTACCAACATCTGCAGTCCTTCATGATGTTCTCCTAGCTACAGGACACAGATAGGAGATGTTAAGTATCTACTTTAATCAGTGTTTTTGACATGAAAAGAAATCTAGAAGTATTTTGGACTGTATCTGTTTTACCAATAATGACACTAAAAAGGCATCATTACAGCTTTTATACAAAGTGAAATTACCTTTAAAAATACTCCAATAACAGCCAAGCCGTTACCTTCCATTACAGCTTCTTCGAAAGTTGGGTACACAACAGCATTCCAGTGTACTAAATGCAGCTGAAATATAAATGAATGAGAAATCAACACATGCACAGAGCAGAGCAATGATATCAAGAAACTTGACCTATTTTGATCTTTGCCACATTTGGTCCTTGGCAATTTGAGAGATGCAAAAGTGAGCTACCTCAGAAAAGGGAAGCCACAAAAATGAGGACAAAAATATTATTGGAAGATAATGGTCCTTTCCTCCACCCATTTTTTTAAAGCAGAGCCCAAGAACCATTTCACACAAATGAAAGGGATTTTGCTTGTGGGAAACAGACTACAGAAATGCTAGTTAAAGGCACAAAAATAGTTTAGTGTAATTGGAACTGAGGAAAACTTTCATCTATCCTAACAGAAAGAACAGAATATGCTACTCTGCTAAGGAACTCTCTCCTGAACATAACACAAGCTTCCTTTGCACTGTTACATGTCCAACAAACATTCTCATGACAGGTTTTGTGCACTAAACAGAAAACCGGCACCAGCCCCAAAACTTAGTCATACAGCTTTGCTGTTAATAAATATCTTGCCAAGCAAATAGGCATCATTATGAAATCATTAAAAGGAGATAATCATTTTCTCAAAAATAAGCAATAACCATTTTTCAAATTCACCATTTTTGGCAAGTAATTATGTTTACACCTGTTATACTTTCCTCTCTGAGCAACTTGATCTGTATTTTTCCCTTTGGGCCCATCTTCTTTATTGACTCTCCTTCTGCCTCAGTACTTGTCTACTCACAAAAGTTTTGCTACATTAAAAATTGCATAAGAGTCAGAAACAGAAAATAAAATAATCACGATGACCATTATATTAGCATAGAAGCCTGCTGCAGATTCCAGTTATCAAAATTTTTTTGTGCATTTCTTATAGTTATTACAATAAGCTTTCTAACATTAACCAGGACGTCAGGCTTAAACACACAGGGAAGTTACTGTATATAAGGTGAGCAGGGTCAGGTTTCTTGAGTTACAGGTACAGGTATGAGAATTATATAATCTTCCATTTCTGCTTTAAATATTCATGTTAATGAAAACAGCATTTAGTATGTGTTTTATTACTCTGCAAGCGTTTGGTAATAGTAGACAAGGTCCTTTAAAAGCAGTAAGGACTGGAGGTGCACTAAAGACAGTGGCTGAGATGCAGCACATCCACCTCACTCCCAAAAAAATAGATCCTACACCTCTTACGAACACTTAGCTTGATGCATCTCAGAGGTAAAGCAGTTACAAATCTTTTTAACTGAGATCTGAGCTTGTGCGTTTTACCTCAGCATTTGCTGTCTGTCTGATCAGCACCACATCAGCTAAGATCTGGAAGCTCCTTTAAGCTGAGGAAAATAACTGCCTGTCTGAAGCCGCTGTTTGCTTTCTCTCACCCTTTCCGCTTTAGAGCAGCCGTTGTGCCATTCCATCCGGATGGAGCTGGAATACCAATGATATTTTGCTGCCTGCCTTAGTCTCATCCAGCAGCTACCACCGTGAGAATTCAGGGAAGAGAAAACCAATGAAATTTTCTGTCATGTGGCCAATGTTCAATTTAAGGATGAGTTCTCCAGAAAATACAGTGGATATGAACTTACTAATGAAAAGGTAGAAGAGTTGTGGCACTTAGCAGGTCTGATCCTTAGCAAGTTGCAGTTCAAGTCAAACAATTCTGCGCTTTCTAGCGAGCATTATAGTTACAGACAGCCTGAAACACAGTGTCCAGCCCCTGCAAGTATCTGCGCTGTTCAGCATTTTTCCTCATACCTCTGCTGGGTAAACTTTACTGTCAACGGTGTGTTCTGAACCCCACTCGTTTATGGCTCCCCAGTGGAAGTGGAATTGCTTTAGCCTGTATTGGTTTTCCAAGGGACCTCCCGTGATTACTAAAAAACAAAACAAGACACGCACATTAATTAACATGGTTTTGAATTGTGCAGAATAGTAACACAGTAAGATCATCGTTCAAAATAACTTGTCCAAGAAAATCAGCTGCAGCAACTGTCTTACTGCAACAGTCCCCTAACCCCTCGGATACTTTTACAACTCGCTTTGTTATGACAAAATCGTTCAAGGCAAACACAACGCTATTTTCCCTGAAGTCTAGCTTCACTATACCAAATTGGAGACAATAAGCTTAATCTCCTTATCCGTCTTCCCTAAAGGGAGTAAAACTTTTCCCAATTCACATGGAGTTTAGCAGATTCATAGTGATAACACACAAATTCTACATTCTTCTCCTGGAACAGGGATTCGAGAACTGTCTTACCACAGAAAACACGTATGATGACAAAGACAAAGCAATGGATACATCTATTAAATAACATCCCAGTGAAGCCTCAATATCTATGAGAAATATTGACATTTCTCCAGTGACAAGTCTTTAATATTAATAAGACAAGTCTTCAAGTTTTTACTGATTTTGTTAGTAGAATCAGTACATTGGGTCAAACATTCAATTTTCTCTTTTTTGAAAATTTACAAAAGTCCAAAAGTACTAATCTGCAAGAACCATTACTTACTGCGACACAGCTCTCAGACTACATAACCAATGTCAAAAGATCTCCTACATACCTAGAAATACGCTAATATTGTGCCTATTGTAAAATGTTCAAGCTACACACCACACAGCATCTAAAAATGCGATCTGTCCATGGGGAAAATTCCAGGTTTCTGGAAGCTTTAATGCACCACTTATCCATAAGCATGGGTAAATATTCCTAAGGTTTTGCTCTCCTGTTTTCAAAAGGCTTCTCATCATTTTGTAAGTAATGTGAATGAAACCATCCACGCCTGGTTTTCTGCTGGTTCTTACTCATTTCCTCCTGACTGAACCAGCAGTACTGTACAAAGTCTTCTTGCTAGCCACCGCATCACAGCATCTGCTCAACCACAGATTGTAACTACTTTCAAAGGGCTAACAAATATGTAGCTGTCGAGACTGATTTGCTGATTTTACTTAACTGTAACTCATGCTTAAATTTTACAGCAAACCATTGTACAAAGCATATAATCCCAATGCTACTTCCAAAAAGAAGTTAATCACTTTAATGCTAAGGAGAAAACAATGAGGCATTAGGAGTTTGGTGGGGGGTTTTTTTGGGGGGGGGGAGGGGGGAACGCCAGCAGATTTGAAATTCTAAGTTTGTTCCAGCAGGCCTGCTTCTGATGAAAGAGTAAGATAAAACAAGCTATGCAGATTGGCATTTAATTAATTTCAACCACTGCTGCTCAGCTCTTGGCATAAATGCAAAACTGACTGTCAGTCATAAAATCCTGATTAGACGAAGATAATTTGGGGGGATGGGATGAAGATGAGGACCACACTGCCAAGTCTTATAAAGTCAGAATTAAGGTTTCTGTGCTCTTAATATCGTCCATTCCTGATTATGTGAAAATGCAAACCCCCAAGTGACTACATCCATGTGAATAATCGCATTCATTTGAACATTTGCTCATGAGTAGTTAGGCACAGGCACACATATGTACAAAATCAGGTTCTTAGAGTGGACACTAGAAAAAGACAGGAAATAAACAGGAACTTACAATCCCTTTCCAGGCATTTTCGCGTTCCACTTCCTCTCAACTATTTAAGTTGACAATTTCAAAGCAAAAGGGAATTTTAAAGAGACTCTAATGAGGAGTGAGGGAAAGAATCACAGCAGTTCTTTACTCTAGCCCTGGTTGCATTTTAGGTTCATTTCCTTGAAGCAGATGGCATTCATGCACACAGACAGGACCACGTACTTTACATACCTTCCCCACACCCTCTTCCTTCTTCATCCTCCTGCTCTGTTCATAAGCAAACACCCAATAGAAGCACTACCTTCATCTTTTGTCCAAGTCTTGTTTTGCCTCATCTTGGGAGTTCTGCATGCTATCCTGGATACATGCTTCATTTTGTGTTTTTCATCTTCTGTTTCAACTTTGTTGCCTCTTTTTGTTTGTTTATTCATAAGCTTTTCTTCTCTGGATTTCTACTATGGTTAGACAGAAGCTGGCAGAAAGAAAAACCAGATATAGCAACAGTAGAGAGAGAAAAGTGGAGGAGGGAGGCAGGCACTTGGAAACCTGGCAGTTTATACAGCAACACCCCGCGATTTGCTGCTTCTCTGTCTGTCATTTTGGAGTTCTGTCACTGATCATTTAATACCATCCTCCACCAGCTGTCATTACTACCCTGTTTTTCATCTTTCACCCTTCATTGACCTTAATTCATCTGAGGAAGATGATGACGATAAAAAGGTGACTGTCCAGAAGGCGGCAACAAGGATGCTTGTGCCTAAAGATTTATGTCAGGTGTTCAGTCTCAAGGGTGAAGCAGCTGAGCTCTTTCAGAGCTGTGATTTGTTCCAAACAGCCAGCCTCTGAAAGGCCAGCACGCCCTCTGAGTCCTGATGATCCCACACTTGCCTCAATGTCACAGGTACTGTCCCTGTGTATTTAAATGCTGTGTATTTCTTCAGCTGTTGCATGCAGCCCACCTCTATTACATCAATTCTTGAAGCAAAAAATGACTTTGTTATCCATTGATCTGCAAACCATCACACTTTTCAGGAACGCATCCTCAAATGATAGCGGGGTATGGCTGTATAAAGTAAAAGGGTGTTAAAAGCAGAACAGGTCTAAAGCCAGTAAGTTAAAATCACTGATGAGCTTGTTCGTAACTCTCTATCTCCTCTGACACCACCTCATGAACACAACTGCATTTTGTACTGTGAAAATAAAAGTTACCTCCTGGTTCTTTATTACGTATTATAGCCCTGAAATGAACAATTACTAGAATACTCCCTAGCTGGAAACTAGTATACTGGGGGAACAGCTATAAACAATAAAAATAAAAAACCTCACACGACACCCTGAAAACTCCATGCATTATACCACTGTCGTCTTAGCTGTACTGTTTTTCTTTGCCTGTTTCCAAACATCAACCAAAGATACTGGTATCAAGGAGACAAAACATTTGTTTTGCATGCCAACGCTTCCCAAGAACATTATGAAATCCCGTAAGTTCTAGTATCTCTCATAGCAAGCAGAGAGTAATTTTAAACAGATATGACCCCCATCAGACACATTCAAACACATCCAGGGTCCCTCAACTTCTCCCTCCAAGGCAAGCTGAGTAATTGGCATGAATCAGATGCTACTCAGTGGTTCACCTAGCTTTGCTAAACAACCTCTTTACACATAACAGCAACATACTTTGGTAAACTTGACTTTAAAAGGAACAATGAAAAGAAAATCTTCAATTTGGTGGCAGTATCTTGATTTGAAAATCACTTGAATTTACAGAACATTTCAAAAAACATAGCTGCTCCAGTCAGAGTAGTTAGTCACAACAAATTGTTGGAATGCATAATTGGGTTTTGCATGTATGGACTTTCATTTATACTAAAGCAACAGGAACACATACGCCTGCTCCCTACGGTAGCAGCTCAGTATTACTTAAATCTCCAAAAGCTTGAGATAAGTACGTATGCTTTTCCACTGAAAGTTCATTCTGCTGCTGATTATTTTGAATGCATTAAAAATATCTGTTAACATTTCAAAAGAGATAAGTGGCAGATTAGTTTATTAATGTTTAATGACGGAATCACATTTAAAGTTAAGTAGCTATATATATATACACATTATACATATTACTGAAGATTGACTCGTGCAGACAAAGCCGTGATATTATAAAGAGCTGATCAAAAGGCAGACCATTAACGCTTGTCCGATAAGAATAAATGTCACCCTACAGTGGAAGATTTACACACAATATCCCTGGTAATAAATATATAGTAAGAGTGAGGCGTGTATAGACCTTCTGCATTACAATTCTCAAAACTGTAAATTTCTGTTTAGCAAAAACATTCTTCTGCTGTGTATTTGTTTTCAACATCTGCTTAGTTATTGAACTTGAGATTTTACTGCACGCAAGGTTTGCTACTCTAAGCATGAATCATACATTAGTTAGATCTTTCTGAGTTTGGCTTACCTGATCTATCAGCAGAATCATCAAATTCAACCAGGAAGGAATATCCATTGTTCCAGATGTGCAGACACGTGGTTGGGTCATAGCTGATTTTCAGGGGCTTCAGAAAGGGGTCATAAATACTATCTCTCCACTGGATATCGATAGGAGACTGTCGTGTGCCTCCAGGAATGGAAAGCGGACTCTGCCAAAGTGGATGCACTAGACGAAAAAGAAAAGAGTCAGGCTCTAATGCATGATGCAGAACTTAAAACTACTTTTTGGCAAGAGAAGGTGCTCTGGGATATCGGCTTTGAAGGCCAGCTCAAGTCAGCTGATGCACCAGAAGTTAAAGGAAATAATACATTCCAGTTGTGCGACTCAGAGCTACACAGGGAAGTGTAGTCATTTGGCTTACAGCTGTGTTGATACCCTTCTGCATTAGCAAAACACTTCAAAGAAATTCTGCCCCCTTGTCTGAAAATTTTCCTATTGTTGCCAATGGATTTTAAAGGAGCTTTTGTTTTACAGCTTTGCCATATCACTTCAGCTTTCTTTATGTACCAGTACCATCAACTGATGTCAGAACACACCAAACACAGGATAATTCCCACTCTAGAGCAAAAATATTCTCTTGAAGGTGCCACAGCCTTTTGCCTACATGCCCCTGGGTTTAGGGGTTACACCACTGCTAAAGGCATAGTTCTTCTGAGGCCCCCAAAGCAATACTGACCAAGGCCACTTTGTAGGGTCAGGATCCAGAGCCGATCCAGGATCTCCAGGCCTGTGAGAAAACCCTAAATGATCAGTTTCAAGGGCAGCTTGGGCATCTCAGACTTGCAGGACTAGGGCAGAGACAGGAATACAGTTTCCACAGGGGTGTGCTGAGCTTAAAAATGGAACCGCGATTTGTGTGGATTTGAGATGGGCTTGTTTATCTGCGGTTTCCTGACAGCGGCAGCCCGCGGACAAAGGGTTTTGTGGCTTGCCTGCTCGCTGAATGCAAACACGGAGCCTTGGAAGCGCTGTGCTTCGGGCTACTCTCTCCGATACAACTGCCCCAAGCCAGCCGCTTGCTTTTCGCATGGGAAGAGACCATTAGCTCTTGTCAGGGCTCGCTCTGGCAGCTGAGCAGAGCCATCTCCCCCCTCAGCTGCCTCGGCAAAGAGGAAACTTCAGGCTCAGGGCGGCGGCGGCGCAGGCAGCGCGGCGACGCTGCCCGAGACACCCCGGGCTCTCGCCGGCGGCTGCTCCTGCCGCTCCCCGAGCCCGGGCGGACGCGACCCGCGGCGCAG
>NW_020451249.1:1669257-1686065 GCF_003343035.1 Apteryx rowi
GCGCGGGCTGCCTCCTCCTCCGCCGCCGCCTCCCGGCTGCGCTTCCCCCGGCGCCGGCGCTGCCTTTGCAGCGCGTTTTGCCTCCCGGCGCGGTTAGAGAAGCGGCCGAAGCGGCGCGGGGCGTGTGCGCGCCCTGCTGCCGCTGGGCCGGGCTGCTCCGTGCGCCTCGCTCAGACCGAAACTACGCGTTTCTCTCGAGTCCAGCTCGCTTACGCGTCCGAGGGGTTAACGCTTGTTCTTGTCTAGCTAGTTTTGCTCGGCTAGGAGGCTTCAGTTGCTCCCCGGGGAAGGGGCGATCCCTCGCCTGCGGGGATGCAGGTGGCCCTGGCGCTGCCCCAAAAGCACGTGCAGAGGAGTCAGTGTTAGGGCCGCTCTACCTGTCCACATCTGTCCCAAGGGCACCAGGTCTAGCACTGTGCTGGGCCCACGCCAGAGAGCGTGAAAGGAGCCCGTGGAGCAGACACCGCTCAGAGCAGGCCTAGATTAAACTGTGGTTAAACCCCCGGTTACTCTATGCAGCTCTTCTACGTTACAGCTACCTGCAGGGAACACAAAGCAAAAACGGGAAGTCAGTGGAAAACTGCTGGTGGTTGCGGAGGCACAGAGATGAAGTAAATGTCCTAATTTCTGCTGAGTCCATGGGCTGCCAGGAAGAGAACACCAGACCTCAATGCCTCTCTTTAATCTTATCACCTGCTTTGAATCATATTTCTTGATTACTTTCTCAAAATCCTTCTTTTGCTGATCTGCATTTACCTCTTTGGGATCTTCATTCCTGTTACTCAGTCAGTGCTGTTGAATTTTCATGAGATATCTGACATAGCATTGAGAGTGTTTTGCTGAAATGGAGAAAAAACTAGACACTCAGATTGTGCCAACCAAGAAGTAACTTAGTGTTTGCTCTATTTTACAACATTTTGTAAGAAGTTTCCATTGTATTCACAGCATAACATTTATAGAGCACTCTGAGCTGAGTAACAGGGTGAAAATCTAGCAAGTGATTTGCTTTGAGTGACTGCCTGCTCAGAAAATAGGTTATTGGGCGATGTACGATGGCAAACAGCATCTGATAATTTGCAAGTGGCAGGATTTGTTTAACCTGAATTCAGTCACATTTTACTTTTTAGATTTTTTTTAAGATATGCCTTCTGTTAAGTGCATATATATAGCAGCATTTGATTGTACACATAATTCTTGGTTTGCCTCTCATGATGTTTTCCAGTATGGGCAGCCTTGCCATCCTCAATGTATAACTTCCTATGCCTTAAAAAGAAGAGAGATACTTGATGAAGTTGAAAACACTTGCTGCCCTTAAAGGTCTTGATTCAGTCAGGCTTAATCCCAGTTTAATAGAGTACTGATTGTGGTTAAGCAACGGTATTCAGCACAGGTCAGATGTAGCTGTTGCTGAAGCTAGTTACAAACAACAAGTAGGTCCTAGTCAGGAAGACAACGCATATGAACTCCATTCCTAACTGCAGCAGGGAACACTTGACAGAACTTCCGGAGCCCCAGATATTTTTGGTATTGAGCATTAACAGGAGATACGGGGTTTTTCCTCATATCTACTAATGAAACAAGATTCCCATTCCTTTACATTCCATTATTCTGTGACATTGTCCTCTAAATACAAGTGACAATCTCGTGCCCCTTGAGGCCAGGACAACAAAATTAATATATGTATTCTCTACATCATAGTATAAATGCTTATGTTGCAGAACATAACTTTGCTTCCATACAAATATCTCTCTATTGTGCATGTTAAAAGCAGTCTAAAAATAAACCTCAGAATTTGCCCAACCTGCTTTGCACCGTGGCATTAAGATGACCAAACTTTGGCAAGGTTTTTTTAGGGATCCGATCATCAAGGTTTTGAAAACTTTGAAGTTTATTATGGAGCTACTAAGTGGAAGAGAATGAGTCATTTTTTGTGGGTTGAGCAATATAACCAAAGCAAAGGTCTTGCTGCATAGGTTTGCAGAAATGATGGGCTGTTTAGCTGCAGAAGGGAAATAACTGACTCACAACACACTGGTTTCCCTCCTGAGTCATTCACAGGATCTGCATCCGGTTTACATTCACACACTATTTTTTACTGAGCATAAATTTTAGTAAAACCTGAGCATTTAATTTAAAACTAAAACTCTTCTTCACTAGGGATTTAAAGAAAACCCTTCAACATAAGAACTGAACGGCAGTGAGATGATTTTTTTTTATTTTAATTGCAAACCAAAAGACAAAAGATAGATGCAAAAGGAAACATAACGCCCTGGTGCCAGCAGTCTGCCAGTGTAGCCAGAATCTTCTCCTCTGGACCACTCCAGAAACAGAATTTCTTCTTGGTCAGTTCCCAGTCGTAAGCAGTGGTGTTTTATGTAAGAGATGTGTGGTGCTCATGCAGCAAGCTAGAGAGGACAACAGCAGCCCGAATTACAGTATGTCTCTGCTGTTGCCATACTTTTCCAAATTGTTATGTTTCTGGACCGTCTGGGAGGTTTCAGCTATGCCCTCTCTTGTTCCTAAACAGAGAATGCTTTCTGCATACAGAGAACATCACCACCAAATATCTCCTGGCAACTGGCCTGCAGGATAAGTTGTCAAGTGATACAGGAGGTATGTGGAAAGAGAAACCGAAACCTCACCCACAAGGCCTGATTTCATATGTGCAAATTAAAGAAAGGTGAGAATTAAGATAGCTCGCAATTTGCACACTCCACTCTATGCCTGCCCCGTTTATGATTTGCGCGTTGAGGAAGGGTCTAGTGTATTATTTACTGTGCTGTTATGGACATACCTATGGCACTGACAGAAGAGTCATAGTAAATACTGCAATATAAGAAGCAGGTCTGAGATGTGTCACCCCTGGAAGAGAGATCTGCTGCAAACAGAACTAATCTGTGCTCTTTTTACCTTTCACCCAGTCAAAGTGATGCTCCATTTAAGTTTATAGTGTTTATTTGGAGGTATCTTACATTTGCACTGTTTTTTTCCTATCTTTCCCAGTTGAGGTAGATAGATTGGGACTGTATGGATGGCTCCATACTTTGAATTGTTTTCTGTGATTAGTTGCAGCTGTGGATGTCTTAACAAGTCCAGTTGGAATAATTGTTAAAAAGTTCATTTAGCATTGAAAGAACCATCAAAAGCTTTGGAGGGGGGTGTCAAAAACCAGAAAAAAATGCAGACAGTGTTTGTTACTGGATTATTATAATTTATAATGTGATTTTCAATAAAACATTTCGAAGGCCACAGTTCCATGGTAAAAATCCAAAAAAAATTTAATTAAATCAAGGGATTTACTCCCAATTTACACTACTGTAAGCTTGATTGAAAGACAAAAAGCATTTTTTGATGGTTTATCAGCATCTGGTTTTGGCAAAGGAAAAACAGCTTACAATTGTCTGAAATTCTCTTAAGTATAATGGGGAAAAGAGAGTGTAAAATTAGAAGAAAGAATATAAAAATTAATTCAGGTAATTGTCAAGTAAAAATGAGTGGTAAGATGACTCAGCTTCAGTGGATTTCAGTCTTTGTGATTTTAATCTTTCCAAAAGAAAAGACTTATTCAATAAAGCACTTGATTTGTTTATACAAGGACTCTCAAACATGCTTCACCCTGCTCTGAAATAAAACAGGGAGGACAGGATGGTGGGAAGTCGAACAGTTGGGGAAACCCCACCCACTTGAAGGAAATATGGTTTTGTCCTAAACTGAGCAGGAGTGCTTTCCATAGCAACACATTCTGAATTGGGAAAAATAAAAATAAACATATTATTGAAACTAAATGAAGAACCATGTAAACGTTAAGAGACTGTGGCTCTGCTTCAACCACTTGGATTGAATATTACAGAGGAAATCCAAGATAGGTTGATTTCTTTGAGGCTCACACAGTATGAATCAAGATTTTGGAGGATGATAACAGCGATGGTTGGCTACGGTCCCTCGTGACAAGGTGCTGAAAGTTCTGCTGAATTGATGTTAGATTTGGACTGTGATGCAGGCCCATTTATTGATATAAACAGTCCAATGCTTTTTATCAAATGGATGTAACTGACAGAGTACTCTAAGCTCAACAGGAAAGCAGCAGCAGATTGTGAAACGCTGAGCTTTTCCCTGCTTCCAGAATGTTTGGCTGAGATAGGAGCCTGGATGAGAAGGCAGTGGCTGAGGCTAAGTCCAGATAAGGAGGAGGTAATTCCAGTTGGCAGGGTAAAGCAAACAGGGGCTTTATCTTTTCTGTATAAATACATTTACTAAAATTATGCATGCAGGCTTAGTAACTCAGCGTGGAAAGGGCTTAGAAGATATCACATAGACAATTTGTGTACAGTTACTGCAATTGTATGTGCAGTCCTGGAGATGGCACACCTGGATTATGTGTCATTTCTGTACTTACACAATTCTTAAAAAAACAAAACAGAAAAACCCTGGAAAGATTCTGTTTTCCTTGTAATTTCTTTTCAAAGGATAGGAAAAAATTAAGCCCTTCAAGTCTGCTCTGGCAATAATTACTAGGGTGAAGGTATATTCCAAAGCCTTAGAGCCCGCAGGGAGAGCGCCTCCAGCAACTCACTCTGTCACATTAAAAAGTGCCTAGCAGCACTACCTCCATGTATTACAAGGTACAACAGCGCTTAGTACAGGCATCCACTATGGTGCTCCATGTTACTAGGAATTTTTTCATATATCCCATCCCTCTCAGCAATGCTTCTACTCTTCTTTCCCAGCAAAATGCAGAATACTTTTGTCCTTGTCGGGACACAAGGAGAATCTGGGAAAGGCGCTGGGAAATGCCAGCTTTTGAGTGGTTTAATCTGCATCCTCATAGCAAATGGCTGAGTTAACAGCTGAGTGAAAGCATCATCACCCAGCTTGGTGAGAGGCTTTTCATGCGAGTGGGAAGGAGGAGAGGGAGACGATAAGAGACGATGCTTGAGAAAATGGTGAAGCTAACTCTGCACTGAAGGCATTATCTAGAGTCCGAATTTACTAGACTTCAGAGTATGACCCATTTCTTTGATGAAGTCTTTGTCCCTGAAGGGGCTGTTTGTACTGTCTATGCTGAATAGCTGAAAATATTTTAATGTGCTTTTTGCTTTGAATAAGTGTTATTCACAGGGTCTAGGCACCAGACGGAGGAACCCACAGGCTGGTTTAATCAGATCTAGCATCTATTCACTGACAGCAGAAACTAACCATTCCAAAGATAGTGTTTTCCTGATTCAGTTTGTTTTGGCATTTCCTGCATGAATGTCATGGAGCAGAGAATGATTTAAGTAATAAATAGCATCTGTCTTAAATAGAAGAGAGGAATGCAAGTAAAAACATTTAGATTTGCAATTGTAGTTCATTTAGTTGGCAGTGGTCTGGTGATGGAATGGCCTTGGATGATCTCTTCCAGGAAAGTTTAATTGTTGGTGTGAAATGAGTTTTAGTTTCTCACTGCAGTTCCCAATGGACAAATGTCCTCAACGAGAAAAGATAGCATCATTTGGCCCTTTCTTGGGGAATGATGATAATCAGATGTCAGATAATCCTGAAATAATGAGAGTTTCTCCATCACATGTTGAAATCTAGAGATCTTATCTCTTCCCCGGTTTGCCTTCTTACTCCACTGAACTATTTCAAATGATTTTCCTAGAGTAATTTCTTCACTGATGACACAAAAATTTAACATTTAATTGTAATATGTTCCATTTTGCATTTCTAAAGTTTTCATTTCTATAGGCCATAAAGTTTTCTGGTATATTAATACTAAACAAGCAGAAGAATTAAAATCCATGTATAGGGACTCTGTACTGCTGATTCATGGGTTTCATCACTTTTTTAATGAAAGAAAGTTGATTTATATTGTCTGGGCAAGTTTTGAACTCGGGAGTCATTGGACTTACAATGAACATTCACTCACAATCTTAGTTTCTGTTATTATGTCTTCAAATACAAAAACAGAGAAAGAATAATGACAACTTTTTCACCACTATTTCAGTGCCTCTGTTGTCTCTGGACTTCCCCTCTAAAGCAGTAATTCATGTCACCACATGTGAGCAGTATTGTATGAGCCCAAGCCTTGGTCTTACTGGCACAAGTGTTGGTTTAGCTGTTGAATCTCTGACACTGAAAACATTTGCTGATGAATTACAGTCTGTATAAAATAAAGATAAAGACATTGCTTGTGACTATTAGAATGTGAAGTAAGGTATTAAATAACGCATTTCTTGCTTTGCTTGATTTTTGTGATTAGATAGCTACCTCTTATACTCTCAGATTTAAAAAATCAAAGACAAGACAAGTAAATTGCTAGGTGGGATCAGCATATGCCTACTGCACAGTAAGGGCTCTAAGAAGCACAATAATTGGATTCAGCTCAAGTCCAGTAAGAAGGAACTCACAAGAAAGTAACCCCAAGTCCTCAATCAGCCAAGTAAAGGGAGGCCATCTGACCAAGCAAATCATTAGGATAATTATAGTATTGGTTCCTCAGATATGGATGTTGTGTCAAATAAACTTATGCCCTGACGTATGGACTGTAGTCTGATCTCTTGAGGCTGAAAGAGTCATACTGGAACTCTAAAGCGAGGGTAGCAGTTAAGACTTTGTACTTTGAGCACAATCAGTGTGACTCAAGACGAGTTAGGAGCCTAAATTCCCTGTATAATCAGAAAGCAGTAGATACCAGCTGGAGTGTAACTGAGCATGTGAGTTAGAGCATCTCAGAGAGAGGATGCTCGACTGCTGGTTTCAGCTGTGTTAGTAGACTCAACCAGTCCCAGTTTTGAAAAAATAAGGTCTTGCTTCCAGGATCTAATTTAATGCCTATGGAGTAGCTATCATCACATATGTGAAATCCAAGAGAAGATGTAAGGCTTGGTTTGGATATACAATAAACACGGATTCATTCTGGTATTTGGTTTTAGTTTATTTTGCAAATGGCAATCTCTCACAATATGTTCTCTCATACACACACGTCTGTGCGAGTGGGTGTACACACAGTTGCACAGACTTCTAAACAGCCTGCATACATTTAATCTGAATTTGTTAAAATGCTGCTGTTTTATAAGGTTGAATCATTCTGTTTCTGTAAGCAATACTGTAGTGCTTTTCTTTGAATAGATGAACAATGCCTTCTTTTTTTCTTATTTTAATGGGGGGAAAAAAACAAGTTTCTGAGCATGCTCGCAAAGGAAATAAAGTGGGTAGGGAAGGAAGTAAAAGTTTGAGAGACTTCCAAGCAGGTCAGAAAAGGGAAAAAATACAGTCATGGATACATGTGACTCATTTAAACTTTGTGTTAGGAATATATTAACAGCTCTTTCTTGTGGATGTTTCACTAGTAACAAAATCTAATGCTAATCTTGCTTCTAAAAAAAACCTGGGCATCTCTTACCAATTTAAAAGGCATATTTTTTAAATTAAGGTGGAAGTGTTGTAGTAAAAAGTCATGCCACCTGACTGAATTAGACATTCTGTCTGTTGTAAAGAAATTAAGTGCAGCTTTATTCAGTAAAGGCTGTTTTCAGAATACAACAAAGCAACCTTACATTTTCTATTCCGAGTAGCAAAAAAGAAAGTTTCAAGTGAGAAGAATTCTGACGATTGTTGCAAATGCTATTTATATCTTTATAAAAACTGCTCTGGATTATTTCTGATGTCCTGAATGACAGGGAAGCTTGCATGCTATATATTAGATAAAGCATCCACATCTAGGAATAAATACAATGTGATGCAGCACTGCGCTTGGCAGCTTATCTACTAGTTTATTAAGATGCTATTCACCTAGTGGCAGAAAGATTATTTTGGTGTCATCTTCCAAAATGCACTTATGAGTGGAGAGCTATTAAACACTGATAAAATTATTGAATATTTCTTCTAGCTTTCAATATAAACAAAGCCTTGTACTAATCTCCATTATGCTTTATGTCTGCTACATAAAATTAACTGTTCACTTATGCATCACTTATGCAAATATAAATATAAAAAGAGAATCACATCTCAGTATTCAAGGAGATATATGGCTGTCCTTTGAGAAAAGTTAGTAAGATAAATTTACAGAGTGAAAAAATATTTTGGACAAAAGGCATTTTCTAAATGTAAGAAATTACTCTTTACTATTGCTCTAGCTGACATTATCTCCACACAAGTCAGTAGACATGCAATCTCTGGTTTGCCTCACCACAAATCATATTTGTGGATAAGTTAATCAGTATTTTAAATAACTAAACCTCTGACATATTCCAGTAGTATTTTACATTTCAGTAAGTGGTTTATTGTAGATCTCCTGTACACCACATTTGGAGGGTTTTATGGTTTGTACTTCTGTTAGGCCTGATTTTCAAAATTAAACATTGCAGTGTCTAATCAAATTCAGTCACTCAGAATCAATTTGCCCTAAATGTGCTTTGAATTGCATTTATAAATGCAGTTTTTGTTGAAACCAGTCAAAGCCTTGCATGACAAAAATAAAAATTAATTATTGTATAGTCTGTTTCTTCATTATAGTTACAATTTAGAAGCACAAGCAGACCAGTAACACTGGCACTGCAGAAATATTGAAGAATTATGTTTTAATGCTGCACATGTAGAGAGCTTATATGATTCAGTACGGCATTTCTATCTCTAGTTTCTCTCATTCTATTTCAGTCACATTCTGAAATTCCCTCTTTTGATTTTAGCTGACAAATAAGAAAGAAGTGAGAATAACACTTAGCTATACTTGTCTTTGTACCTTTTTGCATCTCACTTATACAGGTATCAGTACTGTTTTAATACAATGAAATACACTTACGTGCATCATTCCTGGTTTTGCGAGCGCAGGTGGCCAGGCTGCAGAGTCGTGCTGGCACTGCTGATGGACTCCAGACAGTTTTCAGCTGCTTGTTTAAGTGTGCCAGGGTCTTCACGCTTTTCATCACTATCATCTTGGCACTTGAGATTTTCAGTTAGTCAAACAACCAGAGGAGCTTTCCAGAGCCTGGCAACCTATCAGCACAAAGTAGAGAAGAAAATGCTCTGAATATACAGCTTCAGGATAACCAAGGGATCTCCAGACCTACTTATAACAAATTTTTGAGTGCATAGGGCATGGCTGGAGAGGGGGAAGCTAACCAAAAAGTTAATTTTCAACTGGTCCCTGAACTGGCTTCTTCATTGGCTCTACATGTTGTTGGAGGCAGGGCTAGTTTATTCTACATGTGCTTTCCAGGCCTTTTTTCATCTGGCTCCAAGTACACTAAAGGGCTGGAGAAACCACACTTTTGTATGCAAGGAGAGGTTTCTTATCTTGTCTTCATGCATACATTCTTTGAATTTGAATACTTGTGTGATAGCTAACAATTGGGATTGTTAACAGCTCTCAGGATTGGTGGCTGCTCAAGTTGAAGAAGTCACAGAAATCTAGTCGATATACAAAGCTTGCCCAGGAGAACAGGAAGGGGAGCAGCCTTCTGCAGGCAAGTACTGTAGCGCCAAGTGTCATGTGAAACAGTACTGTTGCAATCTCAAGGTAAAGAATTTGTTCTTCTGAAATATAAAATGTTCCATAAGAAGGATAGTTTCATAGCAACTAGAAACAGGGACAGACAAAAGGAACCCTCATTACCCCTCTACTCACTTTAGCTCAAACATCACTTTGACCCAGGTGAAGTGTTTCTTCATCAGGGAAGAGCAGGTTGAGAATTTTTCCTGTCCTACGTTTCTTCAGGATGAGAGCATGAAAATGTTATTCTCCTATTTCCTGACCTTCCCAACAATTTGCTTATCTTGTGTGATATATCTGTATATAAAGCCCTTTCTTTCATTTTCTTTTAGGCATGTTTATATTGCCACATTGCTCTTCCTATGATCGCTGTAACCTCCATAAGTGATACAAATATAATTAGCTTCTCAGAGCTGTTTTTTCAGGTCAAACACAGAAACACAGGCAAGCAATTCATTCTCAAAAGACTCTTCTTAGTGTTACAGATCACTTATAATCTGGTCAGAGAGCAATGAAGATAGATGATGTTAGAAAAGGATGCCGGGGCGTATCAGGGAGCAGCAAGGGCCAGCTGCTCCCAAAGTGCAGGGGAACAGGGCACCGAGGGTGACCCCAGCACAGGCAGTCCCTCACCAACAGGGGACAGTCCCACAGGGGCTGAGCACAGCAGGCAGAGTCAGGTGCTGGCAACTGGGTCCATCAGCAGTCCCAAACAAGGAAGCAAACCAGGTCCAAGGTCCCGCTAGAAATCCAGGCAGGAGCAAAAGGAAACATGGACAAGCTACAACACGGATCCAAAGTCCATTCAGGAGACAGGGCCAAAGACAGGCCTGAAAACAGGCACGCTGACAGACCTTGGGGCCCCCAGGCCTGAGCTCAAATGGGGCCCTGGGGCCCACGGACAGGGTGTGGGTGGATGTACCAGGTCAGGCTGGTCAGGGCCATTAAACCCTATTAGTGACCTCAGAGCCCTGACAGCACAAAGGTTTTATGGGCCCTTTAATAATTTTCATATAAGTATTTGGAAAATTCACATGATTTTCCTCTGGTAAGCACATAGGAGAGCAAAATTTGGGCAGTCACATATTTTGAAAACTATAGAATCTATCAACCACAGAAGAAGCAAAAATGAAAATACTATTAACATTCTGCCATTAAAAATTATTTCCTTCTTAATCCATAAAATTACATGTGACACATTTTTAAGAGCTTTAATGTTGTTTCTTTTTAATTAACTTTAAAAAATGTTGGCATTTTGAGTTAGGAACTTATTTACTTGCTGATATTTTCATTAAACACATGCATATCTGACATTTCTTATCGCAGGGTGTATGATGAGTGCAAGGCTCAGGCACTGGGAATCCTCTTTGGTATCTTACTGTGGCAGGCTTATCTATGCTATTTACTATTCCAAAACAATTTAGGAGATTTCTTAATGCTTGTCATTTATTACCTCTGCTGCCTACTTCAGAGTGTCTCAGAGCAAGCCATGGTCAGCTAGGGATTCTGCTTACAGAGGAACTACAAACTCAGACTTTGATTGCTGCTCATAATTGTGGATATTTATGTATCTGGAGTGTCACTGTGTACAATGGAAATCCACTTTCTTTGTCTTCACAGAAGCTAGAGAGGTAAAATCCAGAAATTTCTTGCTGTCCCTATCCATTTGACTTTTACTGTAAGCTCCTCCAGACTGGATAGAGAGAATCAATATTTGTTTTCTTTCTGGTGTTCGCTAGAGGGTTGCCAATATGTACATTCTGGTTAACTTCAAATGAATACTGTTAGGTACAGGGAGAAAATGACCTCATTGATCTATGTCACGGTTCTGCAATTGCCTTACGCAGTTGCAGGGAAAGAGTGTGTCTGTGGTACATTGGGGGAGCGACTGCAGCATGTGCAGTCGTGCTTGGACCAGTCTACTGGATGGATGTCTGCAGTTGAAGAGAAGAATATTCCTGTCCTAATATTGTCTCATTTGCAACATTGGCAAGTCAAACCCAACAATTCCAAGAAAAGGCAGTCTTACAGGTTACTGTAATTCGGGAGATACAATTACAGTGATTTCATAACTAACATTTTCCTCCCCTAGTTATTGTTGTATAACAGTGACAGGACGATCAGTCAAGCAGCAGGAAGCTGCCTGGGCTAGCATTGCTGCTGAAGAATGCATGTGAAATCTCTATGGAGTGGCTAAAAATATCACCTAGGGCAGCTTCACTGAGCAATCAAGTCACTGCTGTGTGGGCTTTAACACCTGTATTCTCTGTGGATTGGCACACACTTCCCATGCGTTACATGTTACTTCAGGCTAAAGGAAGCTTTTCTGTCATGTCCAAAATTTGCTAAAACACTTGCTAATGCAGCTGATCTCTTTAGCCCCCTAGCGATCTCTACTCCCTCCAATTTGTCAGTATCTCTGTTGTACTGCAGGGCAAAACACAGGATATGGTATTCCAGATGTGTCCTCACAAGCGCTGCGTAGGGGGGAAGAGTGACTTCCCTTGACCTGCTAGCCATGCTTTTGCTAATGCAGCCCAGTACGTGGTTAACCGTCGTCACTGCAAGGGTGCATTGCTGATGCACGTTCCACTTGTCCACCAGGATCTGCAGGGCTTTTCTCCAGAGCTTTTCTCCCTAGGCAGTCAGGCCCCTACTGATGCATGGGGTTATACCATCCCAAGTGCGGGACTTTGCATTTGCTTGTGTTGCACTTCATGAGGCTCCGGCTGACGTAGCTTGTCTGCACGGCTCTGCATGGCAGCCCTACCTTCCAGCACATCAGCAGAGCTGGTGTTGTATGCAAACCTGCCGAGGAGACGGTCCGTCATTCTGGTCACTGATGAAGTTTTATATTTAGTTCATTTTACCTCTCACACCTGAAATAACTGGGTTACACTGCAAATAATTTTGAACATGTGTCTAGATGAATGCAGGTCCAGGACTAAGAGAATGCCAAATTCTGCTTGTAATAATAGCATTAATGGTATGTTGATGCTATATAATGTTTTGTATTTAGATTTCTAAAAAAAAAAAAAAAAAGGACTATATGAAGATGAGGACTACACGTGGAATGAAAAGGCAGTTCTCAGGCAATCCAGTTTAAAGAAAAGGATAAAATCCATTATAGTCACTAGCTGCGATGAGATCCGCTTCAGGCTTTTGATAATCTCAGCGAATTTCAGTGAAAAAGGACTGAAAATGATAATGGTACCTCACCAAGTAAATATGGGCTGTGGCAAGCCTGAACTAAGCTGGGCAAGCTAACAAATATTGGGCAAAGATACCAGCTGTGTATCAGAGGCAAAAGGCCAGCAGAAGCAGTGATGAGTGTGATCCTGGGAAGATCACAGTAGGGCAAAGTGCAAATGCAGAACTTGTTGGGATGGCAGATTTCTGAGAAGGGGAATAGCCTCCTATCATTTTCCCCCCAATGTATACAGGGATGTGGAACAGTATGTAAATAAATAAGAGAACATTGAGATCATGCCTGACCATTGAGATCATGCCTGACCCTTCTCACCTTATTTCTCAGTCTAGCAAAAATTACCTTACAAGGCCCTGAATTTTGACCAGCTGCATAGGCCAAATACGTAACAATGTTTTTCTTTCTGCTGAGGGAATACAAGGCCGCCTTCTATCCTCATTCATGCAAATCAGGAGTATCTTCACTGAAATAAATGGAGTTTACTCAGCAAAAAACAGAAGTGAGATCCATGGGAAAGAAAATTATTCCTACAGAGTTCCTATGGCAAATACTCTGGAGTTACTCCTATGCCCTGATCACATCTGTTTTCTTCATGCCGTTGTTTCTATATTCACATGCACAGCAGTGAGTATAATTATGAATGCCTGTCACTTGTTTAAACAAATGCTTTGTTTGGCAACCTTTGTTTTCCTGCTGCTGATGCAGCTGCAAAATTGTGTGCACAGTGTGTTAATTTTTTACCTTTGATGCTATGGTAAGTTTTTTTTCTAATAACAAAAAGGAGGAAACCAATGAATGAGATACCAATCTCTTGTGATCCATACAAAACATGTGAAAGCAGCAACTTCCTTGGGAAACAATAGTAAATGAATGCTGATACAAAGGTAAAATAAGCTAGATATTTCCTGGGACCAAATGATTCTTCATAACACGATGGAGAAAAGTTAGCACGTATATAAAATGAGAGAGAGAAATACTTAAAAGTGAGGATGAAAAAGGAGAGAAAGTAAAACAAATAAAGTATCTTGTTATCCAATTTGGGACAACAAACCAACAGGGCAACAGGACGCATTTCCTTCTATAAAATTAAAAAATAAAATTGATATATTACCACCCTGAAGTTCCTATTCATTTTTCTAAGGGGGAGGGAAAACAAGAATGGATTTGACCCTAAGCCTATAGGTGCTTGAACAAGTTATCATGCGTTAAGCCAGAATATACCTTAGAGTGTATCAGCTTCTCCTTGGTGCTTGCTCATGTGTAGTCTCTTACCCCAAGGCAAAGTGAAGAGCTCATTTACTAAAGGGGGGTCTGCACTGAATTTCCTGACATTTATTGCACAGATATTCAGGTAAGCACATTCCTGAAAGCTCATAGAGCTTAGGAGTTTTTGTGTAGCAAAGGAAACACTTGATTATCCTTGGATAAGTTGTTCGTGTGTTGGTACCCTAAATTAAAGACTAAGAGCCAAATTTGGCCCTTGTGATTTAAGCACAGAGGAGGTCTCCACTGTTAGGTTGTGAACAGAGGAAGATCCCCTTTATTCTACCATTTACCAGTATTTCCAGTCATACTTTCTGCCATGTGAAGAGTATGTCATACCTGGCTGTGTGACTCTCAAGGGGAACAAGGGACAAGCTGTGACAGCAGAGTCAGGAAGCAATGTCTTCCTGATTACTGGTGAAGGGAACTCCCCCTGTCTTGTAAGAAATGACAGAAAAATATCAAAATAATATCTCTGGAAAGAGGGGATAAACTCTTACAAGAGATAAGTGAATTGTACATTCCAGACCACTGAAATGATCAGAACAGATTGAGTTGCCAGCAGGAGGTAGTGCTTTACCCTCTCTTAAATTGCTGTGTTGTTTTTTATTTTGTTTTATTATGATCTCTGATCAATGATGTTACAGATTAGTTGGGTCCTGCCAGTATGTCCTGGAGTTACTGTGACTGCTGAAGGTGAATATTACAATTGGTTTATGACAGTTTTCTGTTTTGTGTTGTTTTACCTGAGAAGTGATTTGCTGGCTATATGGAGAGGATTGGAAACTCACAGCCTCAGCAGGACGTGAGCTAATGATCTCTGGGAGGGAATCTACTGATGAGAAAGCAGGGCAGCTTCTACACTGGATTTGGATTATGTTGGCAAAGGCTTTTACCAGCAGCATTCCACGGCAGATAGTGCACTGATGTTTGCATCACTGTTTTTCTAGTTGGGATCTGGCAATTGCTTGAGTGCAAGCAGAAACTGTTTGCCAAATGTGTTTACAGGGCAAATCTGTGTAGCAAAGCGTGAAATAACCCTGTGCAAAAAGTCACTTTATAAGTAGTTTAACCTATGAACTTGCTAATCTGCTTGTGAAGGAAGAGAACACAGTAAATTAATCTATGGACTCAGCTGAACAGTTACAAATCTGGAAGCAGAAGCCAGGGTTTTCCTAAAGTGCTAGTTGTTAATTCCCAGGCTCGTGACAAGCCTTTAATACTAAAAGCACCAGTTTGAGAAGTTACTACTAGCAGTTTCCAAAACAGGCACTGTGCATGTGCCACTGTCAACATACATTTCCCTGCGTGAAACATGAGACCTGTTAAGTACCCCTCTTTGATCCTCTCCGTAACTTCCAGACAGATCAGCAGGAGGAATTGCTGGTTCCCTGGGGTCTGAAACGCTCTAGAAACTGGAGCTGCTGTGACACGTGCGGTTTAATTTCATGCATTGGCCACCTTGGGTTTGAACACGGCAGAGGTACAGCACCTGAGAAGAGCATTTCAGGCCACCAGCCCAACAGCTACGGCATCAGCTCCCGGCTGTTTAGCCACCGGCCTGTAGGTGTTGGGATAGGCAGTTACTTCTGAACCAGAAAGGATTTAATCACGTACCATGACAGTGCAGGCTGAACCATGTTTTGTGTTTGCGGAACGTTTTTTATGCAGAAGTCCGAAAGTCACCACTGGCCACGTGGAGGCTGAAAAATGAAGTCCGATGATGCTCTTATTTGGGCGACAATGTGGCATATGAGGATATAGCACAATAATCTTAAGTGTTTGTCTTCTTTCAGACAAACACTTCTTACCAGCTTCTTCCAGAGCTACTTGCAATCTTCCTCCATGCTCTCTTTTCATGCTTTTGCATATTTTTGTCATTCCCAGAAGGTTTCCAGAAGGTTTTCCACCTTCACCCAGTCATTCTGTTCTCACACCAAATGCAGGAATGAAGCAATAGAAAAAGCAGTCTGTTAAGCTAATTTAGCCAATTCCCACTTGCTGCCTGTTCTTCAGCTGTGTACTGAGCGTGGTGACATTTTTCTCCTTAATATGACAGCTCACATTCAGATCATCTCATTTCAGTGATGCAAGTGCTCAAGGTCCCTTTGAGGAGGGAGGAATTACATAGAAGGACTTGAGAAAGGAGTAGGAAAAAGCAATGTGCCAGCCAGAGCAAGAAGGGGTTGCCGAGCCTGCCCTCAGGTTTGTCTGTCATGGTTGTGTCAGGGCTGGGTTTGCGCCTCAGGAGGATGAAGCAGGGCGAATGGGGGAGAAAGAGGGAGACATAGAGAGCGAGAAAGAGAGAGGTGCGTGTTGAGGGGCATCTGTGGAGTTAGTGTGGGTGTGTGCGTCTGTGTATGTGGAGCGTCAGTGTGGCGCGGTGCGTGTGGCGCGGACTACAACTCCCGGCATGCACAGCCCCAGGCGCGTGTACTACAGGTCCCGGCCTGCTCGGCGGAGGCGGGGGCGAAGGGCCGGCGCGCTGCCCTCTGGGAGTTGTAGTCTGGGCCGGCGGGGGCCGAGCGGGAGCAGCGCGGCGGCGCCTGCGCGCTGCGGAGAAGGAGATCTCTCGCGAGGAAGGACGCCATTATCGCAGCCGCTCGACAAACACCACGAGAATTCGGCACCGCACACGGTAACCGCGGCGCCCCGCGGCCGGACGGCTGGGGCTGAGCTCCCGGGGGGCCTCACGCCCGGGCTTACGGCCCCGGCCCTCGCAGCCTCCCCGCTCCTCACAGCGCCGGCCGAGCCCCCCGCGGCCGCGAGGCGGCGGCTGCGGGGAGGGGCCGAGGCGGGGGGGGGCCGCGGGCCCCCGCCCCCCGCTCCCCTTCCCTCCCCTCCGGGGGGGGGGCGGCCGGGGAC